>NC_025996.2:17966829-18266829 GCF_000442705.2 Elaeis guineensis
GCCCCCTTTGATTGTCTAAGACTCTGGACTTGAGAACCCGATAGTTTGCCGGATCACACATGAATGCAGTGAGGTCAATATTTGTGTTAGACCTGTGTGATTTGTTGTTGGGGGAGAGCCATCCCTCATTATTTAGTTCAAACCAGCCTACCAGATCAACTTTACAGGGGTATCTTAAAAAAAAAAAACAAAGAGAGCAAAACGACATTTCTATGCTCTGGCGCATCGCAGACCAAAAACAAAGAGACACCTTTTCCTCCAGGTAAAGGTGGGTGATGTCATAAACCACTACAGTTTAGAGGACTGGCTTTTTTTTTGTCCCTTTCCAAACAGCACAACTTTAATGTCGTGTTTGGTTACGGATTAAGACCAAATTGATTGACTTTCAAAAAGTAATTGTGTACTTTTGAAAGTGGCAACCTCATCTTTCAGAGAGAATGTACGGAAGATTGATTGGTTAAATTAGACTGAGGGTTAAAGTGGTCAAATTCGACTCTGTTCTTGAACAAATGCAACATAAAATTTGATGTATAAAATTTCATTGGCAGGGACAAACAAGTCTAATACTCTTGTTTGAAAGCAGGATAAACAATTGGGAGGTAAGTTATTGTTATCCTTAACGGGGTTATTTAATTCTAAGATAAGCCGGGATGAGATGATTAAGCATTTTGTCTTCTTGGATAAACCATATTCATTCCTTACAATTTGCATTATAATACACTACGATTATTGTTCATGGGTGAATTAGTAAAACAGCCTTCTCCTCTTTGGTCATATTTTGCAAGGAAACAGATTTTTGGTCTTATAGTACCTAAGGTACCGTAAATCCCTGATTATCCCTTGTTTCACAAAATTTCAAGAGTCAACATGTATTTTAGGCCATTTTTTCATATATGCGATATTTATCCCAGGGATGAAGCATGATAAATATCTTTCTCATATATGTGGTCTTATAGTACCACATAGTGTCACTGATATTATTAATATTATATTATTATATTATGTTAATGTTATACTTATATTGTAGGAGGTCTGAATAGGTCATTTTCTCTAATAACAAAGGGCATGAGATTAAAGCATTTCAATCAAATATTTAATTGGGTTTAAACTTGTACTATGAGACTCTAAGTATAAATTCTACTCAATGTAAATATAGTCATGAGAGTTGGCTTGCGCCTTCCGCCATTAGGCAGATAATTTTGGTCCATTTGTTCAGTCAAACTCTCATTTTGCACTAATATCGAACAAAACTTATGCCCATGATCCTATAATACAAGTCTAAATATCGCATAACCTGATCTAACTCCTCCCTTCTCTCCATTATTAGAGAAAATAACCAATTTAGGCTACCAATGATATATTATCATGTGGTATTATATTATAAGGTTTGGATCTTATTCCTTCCCAGAAAAATGTAAATATTATTTTAGGTTGAAAATTATTAATTATGCATGATTTCATATTGCGTATTTTTCACCATTCTATGGTCGAGACACCAAGAGAAATTCTGGGTTATCTAAATGATGTAGATAGGAAGGCTTGAATTTTTTCTGCCTTTCCATCAGTCGGTGGGAATATTGAGATGCTTTGGTTATTTGACATGGTAGAAGTTCATGCAAAAAGCTATATATATATATATAAAGTGATAGAAGGAAGCACACAAATATATATATATAAAGTGATAGAAGGAAGCACACAAATAGAGAATGAGAAATGGAACATATCTGGGAAACGGAGGAGTTAGGAAGACACTAATCTTCCCACAAGAATTCAAACTTAAGAAAAAACAAGAGACCTTCAATGCAGAAACTCATATCCAGGATGAAAAACTATTCTCAATCTAGAAAGCTACCTTAAAAGAATAAGAAATCAAGCTCTATTTTGAAGGACTGAGTGTATGCTTCAAAATTGAAGAATAGTTTGGTGAAGGAAGTCGCCAATTGAAGTCGGCCTCTCTCAAAGTCAACTATAAAAAAGAGAGAGAAAGAGAAAAATATTTTATGACTAATCTTTTACCAAAATGATGATAGAAATTTTTTTTGCAGGTACAATTTTGACTCTGAATCAAGGGCAAAATGAAGATCAAAGAATTTTTAACTCTACGGCACCACTAGCTTCATCGACAACAGCCTATATCACTAACGTTACAACGATTGTCCAGACAAATACTTCTCGAAAGACAGTTGACGCAAGCTGCCAAAACAGACATTCAAAACATGGCTTCTTGATACGACAATAATCGGTCTGGGGCGCAAAGATGATGGCGGCTATGGCCACAGCAAAGAAGATATGGTGGATGAAATCGCCTAGTTTAATATAATCTAAAATTTGAAATTTGGATATAAAATTTGAATTGCCAAAGGCTTGTGTATCTTTAATTCAGATATTGGGTATGATAAATAGGATTACAAGGGGGCAATGATCCCATGATTAAAGAGAAAAAGGATCCTATAATCAATGGAACAAAAAGTAGAAATAAATAAAATAAATTATGAATCATAGATATGTACGATATGTCATAACTTTGACAAATCTCGACGGTGGATCCAAAGTTTGTCCATGGCATGTTCCCGAGCAGCCAGGCAGAAAATCCTGTAAGACCAGTTGAGGGCATCAGTAGGAAGGCAATCTTGAAGCTTTCTACAGTAGGCAAACCCACAACTAAAGAAGCATGACAGAAGTACGCGCAACCATTTGGAACCCAAAAGCTACCGTTCGACTTAGATTAGAAATTTAGAATTACTTTTAAAATGAATATATGACTAGTTACCAGGTTGCGTGGTGCCTTGTTGGCTGGAAGTAGAAGAAGAGGCATTCGCGTGGTGCGTTGTTGGCTGGGAGCAGAAAAAGAGGCATTCGGACACGGTAGTCTAAAGTTACAAGGACATCTAGCTTGAGACCAGGATTTGGATATAAGATTCTTAATTAAGAGGGATTGTGAAGGCAGAAGATCTTGGTGCTATAGTGAGAGATGAATATATATACGTACAATTCATGTAAAAGATGGCGTGGATGGTTGTAGCCAGTCCAGACAAACAGGAAAAAGAAAACATGGAGACCAAGAGCGATCGAGAGGCTGTCAGAGGACAACAAATTTTTTTTTTTTCCGGATACAAGGGGGCGGAGGATAACAAATTGGAGCCTGGAACGCTTAAGAACAAGTGCTAGCCCACTTGAGCATATAGTCACCTGGGACGAGTAATTCTTTGTGCACCGCAATAAAATTGATATGGTGCACTGACGTGGAGTGCACTGTGCCATCTTATTAGATCATATATTTTTATTTTTTAATATTCATTAAATATTTATAATTTTATTTTTTGATTTAAAATTTTGAATAACAAAAATATCTCTCTATTCTGAACAAATTATAGTATCCGTGATCTGCTATGATATTCTGAAGATATATTATGATTTTCTGAAAACAGAAAGTCGCAAGGAGAGAAAGATATTTTTGTTATTAAAATTTATAAATTTTTTAATGATAAAAATATTTTTTCTTTTTTATGACTTTCTGTTTTCAGAAAGTCGTAATATATCTTTGGGATGTCATAACAGATCACGAAATGTCATAATTTTTTTAGAATAGAGAGATATTTTCGTCATTCAAAATTTTAAATTAAAAAATAAAATTGATATATTTAATTCATGTAATTGATATATTTAATTCGTATTGAAAAATATGACTACATGATCCAATGAGGAAGAGCAGTACATTATTATTTTACCGCATGCGGTGCACAAAGTATGTCTCCACCTGGGACATCCTTAGGCGAGTGCACTTGGACCTTCCAAGGAAACGGGCCTTGGCAATTTCGCTTGCCTTCGAGGCCCGCAGAGATGATAAAGTCACTTCACATCCCTTTTTTTTTTTTTCTTTCTTCCTTTACAAGCATAGGGTAAGACCATTATACCTGGCAAACGGGCAGGATAACTTGTATCGGATTGTGTGTAATGGATCGTGGGTCAAATTATCTATATTTAAATAGATGGCAAAAAATGCTATTCGCACCCACCCGTAGGTAAATGGGTACACCCATGGGTCACCCATTAATTTTTCTTTAACCTCTGTCCGCTTTATCCTCAATATATTATATATATATATATATATATATATATATATATATATATATATATATATAAATCAAGGTTTTGTACACATTTGCAAAAGCTTCCGTTTAATCCAAATACTATATTTCAATCTAATTAATGAAAGAAACAAAACTAATAATAAAGATCTTGAGCATTTTCTAATCAAGGTCTTGTATATTGCTCCACATCCTTCCCCAGTCTATCCAAGCTCTCCTTATTTGTGGTGATTTATGAGAGATTGAGAAGCTAAGGTTTGAGAGAGTGGTTTTCACTTATTAGAGTGAATAGCAGGGTTTGTGAGCATGTGGAGAGGGCGATTGCAATGATGGAGAGGGCAAGGAGGATGATGGTGCTTTGTGAGAGATTGAGAAGAAACTAGGGTTTGATAAAGAAAAAGAAAAGTGAGAGTGAGAGGCTGAGAACCAATCGTGAGATTGAGAGAGAGAGAAGCTAGGGTTTGGCTTGAGAAAGAAATGGACAATGGATAAAGACTAAAGTGAATGAGTATAAAATAAATATAAAATTTTTTATTAAAAAAATGGGTGATCCGTAGGTACCCACGGGTCGACCCGGCCTATTCGCAAGTCAGTGGATCGCGGGTCAAATTATCCGCATTTAAATGGGTCTTAATCTTTTTACCTATATCCAATCTATTGCGAGTGGGTATGGATAAACCTGCGGGTAACAAAATATTTTGCCAGGTCTAAAGACTATATATTGTACATACATTAAAATAGAAGAATCGAAAAAAATAGAGATGCCGCCACGAGCGCCATGCCTACATTTGCGAAACTTCTTGCTAGGCGGATGCACTCAGGAGCCGAATTCGACAAGCATTATGCGGACACCCCAAGGGCCACACCCATATGCCCGTCATGCTGGATAGGATTGGCAATCGGGTTGGATTGGATCTAAACGGATCGGATTAGATATAGATCAAGTCAAAAAACACTGAACCTGAACCCAACCTGTTTGTCTAAATAGGTTATGTTGGGTATAAAATACCCACAGCCGAAACCCTCAACGGAATCGACATCAGCGCAGCTCTGCCCGGACTCCTACGGGAGCCGGACTCCACCGCCGACAATAAGTGCAGCTCCGCCCGGACTCCTACGGGAGCCGGGCTCCGCCGCCAACATCAGAACAGCTCTGCCCGGACTCCTACGGGAGCCGGGCCCCGCTCTCAGTATCAACTGCTGGTAAGCTCCATCCGGACTCCTACCAGAGCCGGACTTCACCCTTAACTTTGATTGCAGCGCAGCTCCGCCCGGACTCCTACGGGAGCCGGGCTCCACCGCCGACTTCGAGCAGCGCAGCTCCGCCCGGACTCCTACGGGAGCCGGGCTCCACCGCCGACAGCGACGCAGCTCCGCCCCGACTCCTACAGGAGCCGGGCTCCACCACCGACAGTAGCGCAGCTCCGCCCGGACTCCTACGGGAGCCGGGCCCCGCTCTCAGTATCAACTGCTGGTAAGCTCCATCCGGACTCCTACCAGAGCCGGACTTCATCCTTAACTTTGATTGCAGCGCAGCTCTGCCCGGACTCCTACGGGAGCCGGGCTCCACCGCCGACTTCGAGCAGCGCAGCTCCGCCCGGACTCCTACGGGAGTCGGGCTCCACCGCCGACAGCGACGCAGCTCTGCCCCGACTCCTACAGGAGCCGGGCTCCACCACCGACAGCAGCGCAGCTCCGCCCGGACTCCTACGGGAGCCGGGCTATGCTCTCAGTATCAACTGCTGGTAAGCTCCATCCGGACTCCTACCAGAGCCGGACTTCACCCTTAACTTTGATTGCAGCGCAGCTCCGCCCGGACTCCTACGGGAGCCGGGCTCCACCGCCGACTTCGAGCAGCGCAGCTCCGCCCGGACTCCTACGGGAGCCGGGCTCCACCGCCGACAGCGACGCAGCTCCGCCCCGACTCCTACAGGAGCCGGGCTCCACCACCGACAGCAGCGCAGCTCCGCCCGGACTCCTACGGGAGCCGGGCTCCGCTCTCAGTATCAACTGCTGGTAAGCTCCATCCGGACTCCTACCAGAGCCGGACTTCACCCTTAACTTTGATTGCAGCGCAGCTCCGCCCGGACTCCTACGGGAGCCGGGCTCCACCGCCGACAGTGACGCAGCTCCGCCCCGACTCCTACAGGAGCCGGGCTCCACCACCGACAGCAGCGCAGCTCCGTCCGGACTCCTACGGGAGCCGAGCTCCGCTCTCAGTATCAACTGCTGGTAAGCTCCATCCGGACTCCTGCCAGAGCCGGACTTCACCCTTAACTTTGATTGCAGCGCAGCTCTGCCCGGACTCCTATGGGAGCCGGGCTCTACCGCCGGCAGCAAGTGCAGCTCCGCCCGGACTCCTACGGGAGCCGGGCACTACCGCCGACAGCAAGTGCAGCTCCGCCCGGACTCCTACGGGAGCCGGGCTCCGCCGCCAACATCAGAACAGCTCCGCCCGGACTCCTACGGGAACCGGGCTCCGCTCTCGGTACCAACTGTTGGAGGACTTCACCCGTGCTCTTAAGGGAGCCGGGCCTCATCTCTGACGCCAACGACTACAGTCGCAAGCGGACTCCGCCCGGACTCCTACGAGAGCCGGACTCCACCCGCAACTTCGGCTCCGAGAGGGTTCCGCCCGGACTCCCCCGAGGGTCGGGCTCCGCTCACGACCCCTACCGCCAGGAGGACCTCTCCCGGACCTCAACAGAAACCGGGCTCCAGCCGTTGCCGAGCTTCAATCGACAGATCCACGCTCCCTGACAGGCCCTCAAAACGGCCACGACCCTGCTCCACTTCCTGTGGCGGACTCCGCGCAGTACCATCATTCCCTGACAGGCCGCAGTAACCATAGCCACCCTGCTCCACTTCCTGTGGCGGACTCTGCACAGCTCCACTATCCCCTGGCAGGCCACAGTAACGGCCACGAACCTGCTCCACCTCCTACGATGGATACCATGCGATTCTCCTATCCGCTGACAACGGACGCTGCTCCACCCCTCATAACAGATTCCACGTGGTAGGTCGAGGTGATGGCCACGTGTCTGCTCCATTATCTTTCGCAATCAATTCCCCTGACCATGGGCGGCGCACTACCAGGCGGTTACAAACGTCGCCATCAATCTGTTGCCTCCTCCGTCTATAAAAGGGGGATCCAGATACGTTATTCTTTAAGCTCATTTTCTTATCTCAAAACTCTGCTAAATTCTCCGTTCGAGCACTCCATTCTTGTTGAGGCAGAGAATTGACTTGAGCGTCGGAGGGTCTTGTCGGAGCCACCCCACCTCCGGTTTAGACTTCCCTTGCAGGTCCCGGCGGCGACCGCGGCTTCCCCGACTCCAGCTTCTCCGGCGCAAGCGGATTTTTGCACCAACAGGATTGGCGCTAGAGGAAGGGGCTGTGTCTTCGCAGCACCCTTGTTCTTAAAGGAGTATTCAACGGAGCTGCCTCCGACCGTTTCTCCGTCATCCACTCCTAATCCCCCCTCGCAAGATCGACACCCGATGCCTCCGCGCAGGGCGTCCACCCGGCGGTCCACGGCCTCCGCGGCCAGATCTCAGGCTCCGGCCTCCCCTCCCGTTTCTCAGCCTCCTCCTCCCCCTCCGACGGCGATGGTCGGCGCGGAGCAGTTTGACTTGCTGGCGCAGCAGGTCAAAGGCCTCGTCGAAGCCGTACAAGCAATGCAGCAGCAGCCACCGCAGGCGTCGGCGCATCCGGAGGGGGCATCTCCGGAACGCCAGAACCCGACGGTGGGGCGGGCCACCTGGGCCAGCCGCCCTGTTCTTCCTGGGAAGGCGAATCCGAGGGTAGAGAGCCCTCAATCGGACCACGACTCCACCCCTGGAAGATCCCTGCCCCCGTCCTGCCAAAGGACCCTCGAGACTCGAAGTCGAGAGGATTTCCTGGACCGGAGGCTCCAGGAGATGAACCGGCGGATCGAAGAACTCCGCCACGCGCCTCCCGCTTATGGTGAGGATATTTGCACTGACCCTCCCTTCTCCCAAATGATTATGCAGGAACCGATCCCGCCGAATTTCAAGCTTCCCCAGTTCGAAAGCTACGACGGGACGTCGGATCCGGTTGATCATCTGGAGGCCTTCCGAACGATGATGCTGCTTCACGGTGCTCCCGACGCCATCTTGTGCCGGGATTTTCCGTCTACTTTGAAGGGAGCAGCAAGGAACTGGTACTCGGCTCTGAAGCCGGGTACCATATTCTCCTTCGATCAAATGAGCCACCAATTCGTGGCCCATTTTGTCAGCAGCCGACGTCCCCGGAAAGGTTCGAAGTCCCTCATCAACATCAAGCAGAGGGAAGGGGAGTCCATACGGGCCTACGTCAACCGCTTTAACATAGCGGCGTTGGAGGTCCGGAACTTGGACCAATCAGTTGCCATGGCCGCCCTGAAAGGTGGCCTTCAGAAGAATGATCTCTTGTACTCCCTGGAGAAGAAGTACCCCAGGGATTTTGCTGATCTGCTGGCTCGGGCTGAAGGATACGCCCGAGCGGAAGAGGCCTTCAAAATGAAGGACGAAGAGACTACGAGGGAGCGTCAGGCGGGAGATTCTGGTAAGCCCGCAGTTGAGAGGAGGCTAAAGGAAGCCCGGCCTCGCTCCCGATCCCCTCCTGGACATAAGCGCGCCCATACTCCCCCCGGGCACGCAGGCAGAGAAGCCCGGACAACAGGTTTCGATGGGGTTCCCCGCCAGGGAAATTCTGCAACTACGCCCCCTCAACGCCTCGAAGGCTCAGGTGCTGATGGAGGTCAGGGAACAGCTCCCTAGGCAGGAGAGGATGCGCACACACCCCGGGAAGCGCAACCCCAACAAGTTCTGCCTCTACCACCGCGACCACGGCCACGACATGGAGGAATGCATCCAGCTCCAGGACGAGATCGAGGAGCTCATTCGGCGAGGTCGACTCGACAGATTCATCCGCCGCAGGCCTGAGGATAGAAGAGACCGGCCAAGAGCCCTCCCGCCGCCTGAACCGCAGAAAAGGGAGGAGCAGCCCGTGGACCGGCCGCCCATCGGGACCATCGACTCCATCACCGGAGGGCCTCAAGAAGGAGCGGGAATACTGTAAATGTATCGCTTACTATTTCGCTTTGAATCTACTTTTCTTTTTAGCTAACATGCCCCTCCCACCTAGCGTGGATGTATTATGACTGGATATGATTCCTCCAAAAACACGGCCGTGTCAGGAACAGGAGGAGAACCTCGTCCTGACATGAGCAAGGTCAAAGGCCCGGTTCTTTTAGACCGGATGGAGGGAGAGGCCTCACAACGCCCTAATGTGCCCCACAGCCTTGTTAGGGACAGGAGGAAAACCTCGTCCTAACATGAGCAAAGTCAAAGGCCCGGTTCTTTTAGACCGGGATGGGGGGAGAGGCCTTACAACGCCCTAATGTGCCCCCACAGCCCTGTTAGGGACAGAAGGAAACCTCGCCCTAACTTGAGCAAAGTCAAAGGCCCGGTTCTTTTAGACCGGATGGGGGAGAGGCCTTACAACACCCTAATGTGCCCCCACAGCCATGTCAGGAACAGGAGGAGAACCTCGTCCTGACATGAGCAAAGTTGAAGGCCCGGTTGTTTTAGACCGGAGGGGGAGAGGCCTTACAGCGCCCTAACGCGCCCCCACAAGCCAGGCTGATAACGAGAACCTCGCGCCGGCTCCAGCAAAATGGAAGGTCCGGACTCCTACGGGAGCCGGATTTCGCCGCCAAGGAGAGCTTCACCCGAACTCCTACGGGAGCCGGGTTCCGCCGCCAAGGAGAGCTTCACCCGGACTCCTACGGGAGCCGAATTTCGCCGCCAAGGAGAGCTTCACCCGGACTCCTACAGGAGCCGGGTTCTGCCGCCAAGGAGAGCTTCACCCGGACCCCTACGGGAGCCAGATTCCGCCGCCGAAGGAAGCTTCACCCGACTCCAAAACTCACCCGGACTCCTACGGGAGCCGGGTTCCGCCGCCAAGGAAGCTTCACCCGGACTCCCACGGGAGCCGGGTTTCGTCGCCAAAAAGACTTCACCCGGACTCCTAAGGAAGCCGGGCTCCATCCGCTAATTCGCCAGCAAAGGTTAAAAATGGTGGCGAGACTTGGCCACATGACGAGATCGGATGGAAGGGAAGAGCCCCTTCCCACGACGACCTCTAAGCCAAACAGACCAAACGACGAGAAAGGGTCAACGGACGACAATATCGGTGCTATGCATGGACAAGGTAACACAGAGTGCTTTTTCTTCATTTCCGATATATGTACTACAGGGCCAGGACGGCCAGGAAAGAGGACAAAACGACAAGAAAAAAGCAGCTACAAAAAGGGGGTGACTACAAAAGAACTCTAAGGAGGTCCTGCTCCCTCCGACCTAGGGTTATCACCTCCATCCCTCAACCAGGACTGCCTCAGATTCTCCAATGCTTCTTCTAGTTCTTCCTTCTTCAGCAGCGTGTCCTGAAGCGTCTGACGAAGATGTCGGCTCTCTGTCTCCGCTTCTCGACGCCGCTTCCGCAGAACTTCGGACTCCGCCTCTGCATCCGCGACGACCTTCCGCTCGAGCGCCAGTTGGATTTTCACTTGCTGAAGCTCGGCTGTCTTCTCCCCAAGGGAGACGGAAATCCCTTCGACAGTGCCTCTCAGGGCTAGGAGCTCTTCGATATCTTGGGCGTTAGTAAGCTGCGCCCTAGTAACCAACTGCCTCTGAAGACGAACAACCTCGTCCGCCGCCTGACGGAATCTCCCTTTGTGCTCTTCCACTTGCCGGCGCCAGCTGGCCCGCTGCACATCGTGGCTCATCTCAGCATCTTGAAGCTGCTTCTGGAGGTCGGAGACCTTCTGTGACCATTTCTGCTCATCCTCAACCCGCGCTGTGAGCCGGGATGAGTTCCCTTCCAGCTGGCCGATCCTCCTCTTCGCAGCTGACAGCTCCACCTTAAGGGCGCTGATCCTGGCTTCTTGAGCCCAAGTTCGGTCGCTGGCGCTTTTCGTACATTTCTCGAGCTCCTTTGTGAAATTCGCCTTCCTTCGGCTGTAGTCCATGATTGCCTTCACTTGGAGACTCCTGAAGTGGGCGGCCTCAGCGGCGGCCTCGGAATAGCATTTTTTCGACTGGCGGAGCTCGCCCTCCGACTTCTTCAACTTCTTCGTCAGGTGGAGGACCTCCCTTTTCAGCCGTTGGATAGTTGACTTCAGCGGGACCCCCAGGGGCAAGGGGAGTGCTTCGGCAGGGCACTGCCATCGGAAGATGCAAACGTCAAAGACCGACTCATTACAAGAAGAAAGGCAGAAAAGGAGGAGCAGGGGGAAGAAAAGGCCATCCACAATAAGAAATTCGACTTTATTGATTAATTTTGAAGACAAACGGAAAGGAAGTATGGCGACAAAAGAAAGATACAAGATCGGAGGTCTCAGACCTCGGGGCAGGGGGTGGAGAGCTCGGCGCGGGGGTGCGACTGCGGTGGCGGTGGGCGAAGGGCCGGCCTCGTTGTCAGACTCCTCCAGAAAGCCGAGATCAAGGTCGGGGTATCTACTGGCCATCCTCTCTCGGCAGAGCTCGAACCCCTTGGTGAACGCCTCCAGGCCGAACTGGACGTTCAGTTCCCTCATCTCCGCGGAGGCCTTGAACTCCTCCACCGCAAGGGTCCTGGCCTCCGAGACCAGAACCGGGGTTTGCTCGGCCAAATGGGCGACCTCGGCCTCCGCCTTCCTTGCCGACTCCTCCAAGCTTCGTCTCTCCTCCTCCCAGGCTTGTCTTTCCTCTTCCCGGGCTTGCCTCTCTCTCTCCAGGGCCTCCCGGAGGGCGCCTACTTCGGCCGTCTTCGCTTGAAGGCGAGCGACCTCGGCCTGGCAGCGCTCCTCCGCCTGAAGGAGGTCCCTTCTCATGCGGCTCGACGCCTCGACATAGGCGAAGAGCTGGTGCCCGATCTGCAAGGACGGGAAGGGAATCACAACAAAGGCTGAGTGACCATGCAAATAAACATCCGCTTACCTCAAGGAAGGACCCCAAAGAATCCCAAGCCCGCTGCTCGGGATCGGCACGGTCGATCCTCTCCACGACATCGGACAGAATGCAGCCATCAAGCAGCCGCCTGATCAGGTCCTTGTCGTTGAAGGGGTTCTCTGATCCCCCTCGGAGCAGACGGACTCGTCTGCAGCAGCTCGGTGGCTGCTCGCCCTGCGAGCCACCGATTTCCTCCTCCTCCCCGCGCGGGCGCCTCCGTGGGGCGGGCCCCCGGAACAGGGGCCCCAGTCGGCGGGCTCCTTGAGGAAGCCCGGGGGGCCGCTGGCTCGGCATCCGAAGGAATGTCGATGGCCGGGGTTGCCTGGACGGGCGCAGCCAAGCTCGTCTCCTCCATCCTAGCCCTCTTCGTCGAACCGGAGGTCGTCGCGCCCTTCCTCTTCTGAGCTCTCATAGCCTTGGCGAGCATCCGCGTGGCTTCGGCGTCCATTGCTAAAAAAAAATAAAAAATAAAAAATAGAAAAGAAAAGAAGAAAGAAGAAGCGGCACCGATCAGTCCAGAGTCAAAAAAAAAAGAAAAAAAAAAGAGAGAGAGAAGAAAAAGGCAAGAAAAGGAAAGATAAATACTTGCTGGATCCTGAGGGCTCAGGCCGATGTTGAAAAGAAGCTGCTCTCTCAGAAGGTTAGGAAGGGAAGGAGCGGGATAACTCAGAAGCTTCTGGGCAGCCTGGAGGTCGTCCTCTCCCAGGCTGGGAGCTCGGCGGACGGAATCCCTCAAAGACCCCCAAGGGGGCAGGCCCAGTTTCAGGGTCGGGCAGTAGACGAAGAGAAATTTTCCCTTCCAGTTGTGAATCGAAGAAGGGGCGCCCTTCAGCAACCCCTTCTTACCGAACTGGGGGGAGAAGTACCACCAGTCCTTCGCTGAAGGATGGCGTTTGAAGGTGTAGAAATGCCTGAACAGGGAGAGGGATGGCTGGACCTCGGCTATATGGAAGAGAGAGAGAAATCCTATCAAAAACCTAAAGGAATTCGGGGCCACAGAGGCGAGAGAAATGTCTAAGAAGCGAAAGAAGGCGGCAACAAAGGTAGGAAGCGGAAGCCGGAGTCCGGCACGAAATGCCTCCTGGTACAAACAAAAGCGACCAGGAGGGGGAGCGCTGGCCCGGTCAGAGGGGCCAGGAAGCTCCAGGTCGTACTCCGAAGGAACCCCGTACCGAGCCCTTATCAGGAGGAGTTCGTCCGGAGTCGACGAACATGGAATGGCGCCCGGTGCGAAAACCGGGCGAGGCCCTGCCCCGGACGCGGGTTCGTCCGCAAAGACAGGGGCCTGGGGGTTCGAAGCAGAAGAACTCCCAGAACTGACGGAGGCAGAAGAGTCGGAAGATATTTTTCGGGGGGAGAACCTAAAGGATCCTAGAAAAGCAAACCGAAAAGAGAACGAGACGCCGAAGGCCAACTCAGAAGAAGACACAAAGAAATGAAAAGAGGAGAAGCCCCTAGGCGGTAAGAAGAAGGTTGGCACTAACCTATCTTGCTCTGAGGACCTGGGGAGCGAGAAACGGAAGGCGCCTACGGCTCGAGAGGGCGTTCACTAGAGCAGGCTCTCGGAGAGGAGACAGACGCCAGCAAAAAATCAGAAATGGAGTAGGACGCCTGAAGGGGGGAGGACGGGTTTAAATAGACCCTGAGATCCGGTGCCATAATGATCGCGAATCCCCCCAGGCCAGTCCGCATCCGACGCGTGTCCCACTCCCCCTGGCAGGCGGCTAAAAGCAGCTGATGGTTGGCAGGACCATAATTGCGCCGTACCTAGGCTAGTGTACCTGCGGGATTTTCGAAGCGTCCCCTCGTACCGCTCCAATTCGAAAAGACTCCGGCATGCGCTCGTTTAATGCCAAAATATCTGGGAGCGGCAGGGCGCAGGATTCGAAGGGACAGTTCTGGCTGTACCTCTGTGTACTTCCTTCGTTTGAAATTCAAACTCGGATGTAGGGGGACTGGTGTTGGGTATAAAATATCCACAACCGAAACCCTCAACGGAATCGACATCAGCGCAGCTCTGCCCGGACTCCTACGGGAGCCGGGCTCCACCGCCGACAGCAAGTGCAGCTCCGCCCGGACTCCTACGGGAGCCGGGCTCCACCGACGACAGCAAGTGCAGCTCCGCTCGGACTCCTACGAAAGCCGGGCTCCGCCGCCAACATCAGAACAGCTCCGCCCGGACTCCTACGGGAGCCGGGCTCCGCTCTCAGTATCAACTGCTGGTAAGCTCCATCCGGACTCCTACCAGAGCCGGACTTCACCCTTAACTTTGATTGCAGCGCAGCTCCGCCCGGACTCCTACGGGAGCCAGGCTCCACCGCCGACTTCGAGCAGCGCAGCTCCGCCCGGACTTCTACGGGAGCCGGGCTCCACCGCCGACAGCGACGCAGCTCCGCCCCGACTCCTACAGGAGCCGGGCTCCACCACCGACAGCAGCACAGCTCCGCCCGGACTCCTACGGGAGCTGGGCCCCGCTCTCAGTATCAACTGCTGGTAAGCTCCATCCGGACTCCTACCAGAGCCGGACTTCACCCTTAACTTTGATTGCAGCGCAGCTCCGCCCGGACTCCTACGGGAGCCGGGCTCCACCGCCGACTTCGAGCAGCGCAGCTCCACCCGGACTCCTACGGGAGCCGGGCTCCACCGCCGACAGCGACGCAGCTCCGCCCCGACTCCTACAGGAGCCGGGCTCCACCACCGAAAGCAGCGCAGCTCCGCCCGGACTCCTACGGGAGCCGGGCTCCACTCTCAGTATCAACTGCTGGTAAGCTCCATTCGGACTCCTACCAGAGCCGGACTTCACCCTTAACTTTGATTGCAGCGCAGCTCCGCCCGGACTCCTACGGGAGCCGGGCTCCACCGCCGACTTCGAGCAGCGCAGCTCCGCCCGGACTCCTACGGGAGCCGGGCTCCACCGCCGACAGCGACGCAGCTCCGCCCCGACTCCTACAGGAGTCGGGCTCCACCACCGACAGCAGCGCAGCTCCGCCCGGACTCCTACGGGAGCCGGGCCCCGCTCTCAGTATCAACTGCTGGTAAGCTCCATCCGGACTCCTACCAGAGCCGGACTTCACCCTTAACTTTGATTGCAGCGCAGCTCCGCCCGGACTCCTACGGGAGCCGGGCTCCACCGCCGACTTCGAGTAGCACAGCTCCGCCCGGACTCCTACAGGAGCCGGGCTCCACCGTCGACAGCGACGCAGCTCCGCCCCGACTCCTACAGGAGCCGGGCTCCACCACCGACAGCAGCGCAGCTCCGTCCGGACTCCTATGGGAGCCGGGCTCCGCTCTCAGTATCAACTGCTGGTAAGCTTCATCCGGACTCCTGCCAGAGCCGGACTTCACCCTTAACTTTGATTGCAGCGCAGCTCTGCCCGGACTCCTACGAGAGCCGGGCTCCACCGCCGGCAGCAAGTGCAGCTCCGCCCGGACTCCTACGGGAGCCGGGCTCCGCCGCCAACATCAGAACAGCTCCGCCCGGACTCCTACGGGAACCGGGCTCCGCTCTCGGTACCAATTGTTGGAGGACTTCACCCGTGCTCTTAAGGGAGCCGGGCCTCATCTCTGACGCCAACGACTACAGTCGCAAGCGGACTCCGCCCGGACTCCTACGAGAGCCGGACTCCACCCGCAACTTCGTCTCCGAGAGGGTTCCGCCCGGACTCCCCCGGGGGTCGGGCTCCGCTCACGACCCCTACCGCCAGGAGGACCTCTCCCGGACCTCAACAGAAACCGGGCTCCGACCGTTGCCGAGCTTCAATCGACAGATCCACGCTCCCTGACAGGCCCTCAAAACGGCCACGACCCTGCTCCATTTCCTGTGGCGGACTCCGCGCAGTACCATCATTCCCTGACAGGCCGCAGTAACCATAGCCACCCTGCTCCACTTCCTGTGGCGGACTCCGCACAGCTCCACTATCCCCTGGCAGGCCACAGTAACGGCCACGAACCTGCTCCACCTCCTGCGACGGATATCATGCGATTCTCCTATCCGCTGACAACGGACGCTGCTCCACCCCTCATAACAGATTCCACGTGACAGGTCGAGGTGATGGCCACGTGTCTGCTCCATTATCTTTCGCAATCAATTCCCCTGACCATGGGCGGCGCACTACCAGGCGGTTACAAACGTCGCCATCAATCCGTTGCCTCCTCCGTCTATAAAAAGGGGATCCAGATACGTTATTCTTTAAGCTCATTTTCTTTATCTCAAAACTCTGCTAAATTCTCCGTTCGAGCACTCCATTCTTGTTGAGGCAGAGAACTGATTTGAGCGTCGGAGGGTCTTGCCGGAGCCACCCCACCTTCGGTTTAGACTTCCCTTGCAGGTCCCGGCGGCGACTGCGGCTTTTCCGACTCCAGCTTCTCCGGCGCAAGCGGATTTTTGCACCAACAGATTAGATTTTAAAATACAATCCCGACCTACTTAATAAACAGGTCATCCGACTCGATCCGTTTTACAATCTGTTTATAATCTACTGAAAAAAATAAAACTCAACCTATTTATAACTCATTAAAAATAAATAAATAAAAACCTTCTCTTTTCTCCATGGCTCTACCATCGTCGGCCACCACGTCTCCGCCAGCCGCCTCTTCGCCCTAGCCTAGCTGGTCGTGCTCTCGCCCCTCCTCTCGATCGAAGATCTCAGCCGCCTCCTGATCTCCCGACCTCTGGCTCCGCCTTCGAGTTCCCAGATAGGAGCAGCCGATCATAGTGAGCGGTGGAGGGGATGGCGCTGCGGGGGCGACGGCGTAGAGGAACTCGCGAAGGGGATGATGGTCCGCACGTCAGATCGGACCTCCATCACCCAGATCTCCACCATCGACAGCTGGAAGGAGGCCAAAATGGGATGGAGATGCAGGGGCGACGGCACCGAGGACCCTCCGACGCTGCGGGGGCGACGACATGGAGGGGCTCACGAATCTCGATGGATCGACATGGAAGAGGGAGGCGATGGAGGGTGTGGCGGTGAGATTTAGGTTTTAGAGCTTTTTGGGGAAGGAGAAGAGAGGAAAACGATGAAGCGAGCCGAGGGATCAGACACAGAAGCATCTTGATCGTGTCGAGCTTTTAACTTTTTTTTTTTTTTATCGAGCTTTTAACTTTTAACCGGCGGTCGGGCGTGTGGATCACAGATGAAATATTTAAAATTCAAATGGGCTGCTCAAAACTTTGCCACGAGCCCGCAGTCCAAATATTTTAAATCAAATTATAAATAAATTAAATAAATTAGATAAGTTAAAAAATTTAAATCCAAATATGAATTAAACAGATCGATCTATTGAATCCATTTAAGCCAAATCTAAATCTTTTTAGGATGAATCGAATACAAGTTGGATCAACATATCAGATTATGTGTTGCCACCCCTAATACTGGGCAAAATGCCCAACGTTTTCCACTGCTTCCACCTCTATATTCCTTAACAAACATGCATATTCCCTATATACCTTACTAGTCTGCCTCTGTTAACCAAGAAGATAGGATATCGTAATTGGAATTCAATAAAATGCTTTTTTTATTATTTTTTTATGACAAGCTACTTTTTTTTGTTCATGGATACTTTGATCAGGAACGTAGAAGTTAAAATAAAGTAGATTGTAGAACATCTTTCAAATTTTGCAAGCAAAATGCTAGCGTATAGGATGATCAGCATGAGGATCGGGGCTCCAATGAAATGAAATCGCATGCATATCTTCCCCATCAAACGGATGATTTTTCTGGGCAGATATAATCTAATGAAATTCGATGCATTTACTGCTATTTATTATTATCAAATATTATAATTTTTTCTTTTAAAACTTACATTAAAATGTTAGTGTATGCTAAATTAGATAAGATTTTAGACCTATCAAATTTGGTCCTATCATTAAATTTATCATGATATTTTATAATAATTAGTAAGATTAATGTGCTAATATAATGGTATGAGCCCGATCTAGTATGCTGCCAATTCAACCAGAACTCGACATGTGGTAGGAGAATACCGATGGAAATGTGGAATCAATGGTTTCGTTTTGTTTTTGTAATTTTATGCTGTTTCCGTTTGGGGACGAGAAAGAAGGGAAACAATCGTGATTTACCGATCACGATTTTGAATAAGAAATTCGTGCCTCATCTCGATCGAGCATAGAGACGAGAAATAATTAGATGAACTCATTTCATCATAGATTAAGTCAATAAAAATTTTTGATCGGCTCTTTTTCATCTTATAATCAATTATGATTAAATATGATTAGTAATTAATGAAAATTGGACTGATGTGCAGAATTTTTATTGATTTTGGGTAATAGAGGCGGGGACGTTGGGGGTAAGAGGTGCAATTGGACCGCGCAAATCCCACGGTGGATAACACGCCGCGCGACCTTTGTATTTCACTGATTCCAGATTGCGCGCTCTCCACCGTCTATATGCTCCGGATTTACCCCGGTTCATTTGCACCTGGTGCGTAATTTCTCGGGTGATTCCAGATTGCGCGCTCTCCACCGTGCATATGCTCCGGGATTTGCCCTGGTTCATTTGCACCTGGTGCATGCAGTAATTTCTCGGGTGGGAGAGGCTGTGCTGGATCTCGATCTCTCATCTGGTAACGATACTTCTCCATCTCTACTCTAAATATCACTTTCAGGGAAACAGCTTACCCCCTCTACAAAACAAGAATTTTGGCTGCTAAATAATTTCTTCTTGTAGAGAGAGATGGGTACCTGTTTTTCACTTTCGATATGGACTTTGTTGAGTTTGCCTTCGCCGAGGAGGCGGGCGATCTCGAAGTCCGAGAGGCTCCACTACACTTTCTGGAATTTAGGAGGGAAAGGGGTTAGTGGTTGAGATCTTGGAAGTTGGAAGAGACTGGGAGGGGGGAGAGGAAGGACACGGGAGGAACGGTACTTTACTGACTTTGTGGGTCTTGACGTGGTCATGGAGGTAGGGCCGCAGGGGAGGAAGGATGAGATCTGATGTGAAGGTGGACTTTTGTCCGTTGGAATTTTGGGCGCCGACCTGCACCTGCCGGCACGATTTGGATCAGGGACGGGAGGGAGAGGGAGAAGCTATAGATCAGCAATGGCAGGAAGAGGGTGGCGCACGATCTGGATCGCGTTTGCCGGTGTGGACCCAGAGGAGGAGGAGGACGACGGCGGGAGCTACGGATGGTAATGGGGCTTTCGATGGAGCGGCGTATCTCGGCATAGAGGAAGCACTCGAGCGGTCCCCGCCATCGAAGAGCATCCGGTCTTCGGCGACCGGGGAAGCCGAGTCCCACTGCATGATCTCCCACTGTACGGCCTCCAACTTCCCCTTCGATGTCGGCGACGCGATCGGGCCTCTGGAGTCGTCCATCATCAAAATGAAGATTTCGTTCAGGCGTGGAGATCGGAAGAGGAGAATCCTCTTTACCGACAGAGAACCTGAGAGAAGAATCCCTCCCTTTCTCTTCTACCGTAGCCTGCTTCGTCGACGGCATGGGCGCCGGTTGCTCCAAACGGAAATCGCATTCCCATCGCCCTATCCATCCCAAACGGAAAAATCGTGAAAGAAAAAAAAAAAAAATGGACCCCACAAATTTTTTAAGAGAATAAGAGGGTGCAGAGCTTAGCCATAAATTTATGTAGATAGATGGAAGTGTAGGGAAGACTTTTCATCAATCGCGATTGATGCCGAGCGATTTCTTATTCTCCTGCCACATGTTGAACTATTCCGTTTTGGAAGTCTTCCCGTTTTAGAATGAATTATTTCCTTTGACGCCTTTGTTTTTGGATACAAATCCTGGCGACATTCACCGTTGGCGCTGCGCGACCGAGGTTCCGTCTGTGTTCGTCTCTCTCTTTATCAGCCATGCCCTCCTCCTCGCCTCTCGCTCCCTCCGCTTCCTTTCCTCCGGTGATTCCCCGTCGCGTCGCTGTGATTGGCGCCGGCGCCGGCGGCCTCGCTGCCGCGCGTGAGCTCCGGCGGGAGGGCCACCGGGTCGTCGTCTTCGAGCGCGGCGGTTCGGTCGGTGGGACATGGGTCTACACCTCCGCCGTCGAGTCCGACCCCCTCGGCCTCGACCCCGCCCGCAAAGTCGTCCACTCCAGCCTCTACGACTCCCTCCGCACCAATCTCCCCCGCGAGTCCATGGGCTTCCTCGACTACCCCTTCGTCTCGCGCCACCGCCGCGGCGACGGCGGCGGCGGCGGGGGCGAAGGGGACCCCCGGCGGTTCCCCGGCCGCCGCGAGGTGCTTCGCTATTTGGAGGATTTTGCTCGGGATTTCGATCTATACCGGCTGGTCCGGTTCTGGACGGAGGTTGGCCAGGTGGAGAGGGAAGACGACGGGAGGTGGGCGGTGAGGTCAAGGAGGGTCAGCGGCGGCGACGGCGGTGAGGAGAGCGAAGTCTATGATGCGGTGGTCATTTGCAACGGCCACTTCACGGAGCCTCGGGTCGCCGAGATTCCTGGTATTCTTTTCTTATCTATGTTTACTCTGTTCTCAACCTCATGTTATTGCTGAAGGATGGCCAGAAGATTGACTCGTATTAAAATGCTAAGACCATATGCTTTTTTTGCTTGATGAAACCGTTTTAGTTATACAAGGAAGTACGATCACAAGTATTCTACATAATAATAATCTTGAAGCGAATTTATTTCTGCCCTCTGTTTCTGATTTGGGGTGTTTCTTCCAGGGTGTTCCCTGTCCCTGATGAGGGGATCGGAATTGTTTTAACTAGAAGATCGCAGAATTAATTAAAGTTCACTTTGAACATCCTGGTATTGCAAATATTAGTGATGATTGGTGCTATGTTTGATAGGAATTTGTGAACTTTTTTTCCACGAAATCCTTATCTCTCTTAGCAATATAGTCATGGTCTATTACGAATGTACTGCTATGTTTCAATGTATATTAATTTTTTCACGATTTCTTGTTAGGCAATTCCAGTTAAGAATGGAACTTTAGCAGGTGAAAGTTTTGTGGGATAGACGTTTCATTTAATATCTGTTTTCCCCACTCATGTCATAGATATTGTTAATTCGGTACTGTTTTTCGTTCATATTTGAATTCACTTGATATTATTGGCGAAGATTTGAGCTGACTGTGCACTGAAGGCACATCTCAACGCACGCAGTCCAGTGAATCAGTATATCAGTATATTGTTACTTATATTACTTCCTTGAGAAAGCTCTTGTGTTGTTAAAGATATTTTTTTGTTGATAATTTTACAACCTTATCATGAACTGCCTTTATGAATTCTTTTCATTTTAGAGTTATTAATCTGTCATCTAATTGTTATTTGTAGAGTGCTTCACCCCATTTTGGTTGCCTCACTTAGAAAAAACCTTTTTGTGTGCCTTTGCATAGTTTTCTTTTCCACTTTGAGAGGAGACAACAGTGTTCCACAGTTTCATATTATTTCTTATTTGTTATAATTGTGGCAATGGTGCCAGAACGGCATAAAGAGTGGATAGAATTGATGGCACCAAGCTTGCTAAAGATACTGATATATGGCAAATAATTCACATCTATCTCGTTTAATTTGTTACTGTTTAATATGTATTATGTACCATGCATTATATATAATGTACAAATGCATTAATGCAATTTCAAAAAAATAACCTAACATAATAATTTTGTCAATTGTTTTATGGGTTACTTAAGGCAGTTTGTATGACATCCAACTACCCATTGATCTTATGTTTCTCATCCTAAATTCATTTTCCTGTTTCTCATGACTTTTACTATATCGGTGGGCACTAATATTACTTTTGCTATGTCTGCCACAAGATTCTTTTTTTTAAAAAAAAAAATTCTTTTGCCTCTAAAGCCCTATTCACAGTTTGACCAACTTCGCCTGTTATTTAGAAGTGTTGCTTAAGAATATACATTGATACACCTAGAGAAGTAAGAAACAAAAGATGATAAATGTTTTCATTGTTTTGAACTGTCAAAAAGTTTTATTATTCATGCCGAGGAGAATGATAGTCATAACCTTCCGAGGAAGTGTGTTGGACAAATATTGTATCCATATTTATTGTAGGGTTTCTAGTTTGCTCCTCAAACTTGATGCTGATTGGTAATGCTTGCTATTTTCAGGTGTTGATGCATGGCCTGGGAAGCAAATGCATAGCCACAACTATCGTGTCCCTGAGCCATTTATTGACCAAGTATGCGTGCTATTAAATTTCCCTGAAAATTTATTCTCACACAAAACATCATCTATAAAAAGTGTTTGGGGAGAAATCATCCATAAGAAGTCATTACAACATGCTAGATAGATATGGTCAAGCTCCAAAAGATCTACAAACTGTAGCCAGTGTCATATCAGACCCTTTATGTTGTGGACAGGTTGTTGTTATAATTGGGAGCTCAGCTAGTGCTCATGACATCTCAAGGGACATCTCCAGCTTTGCTAAAGAAGTTCATATTGCAAGTAGATCAGCATCTGATGGAACTCCCACTAAGCTGCCTGGCTATGGCAATGTGTGGCTTCATTCTATGGTAAATATTCTTTCCCCTGGTGAGTCACGTGAGGAAGAATCAGGCGACCATGTTTCTTGAGTGGGATATTCTGAATGTAAATAAGGTGGTCTAATGTCAGTTGAATTATCACAGGTAGAAAGTGCTCATGAAGATGGTCATGTGGTCTTTCAAGATGGCAGTTCAGTCCATGTTGATGTCATTATGCATTGTACTGGGTATGCACACTGACATTTGTTACAAAATTCAATTCCAATATAATCTTTAATTTTGGGGGTGGGATGGCTTAGTGTAGTTGATTATACCACAAAGGATAATAGAAGTCTACAAATTAAAGAGAATATATGGACTGTTCACATTGTTTAGTATTTAATTCAATTTTCAAGAAGTGAAAACATGCTGAGAGTTGTCAATTGCTTTTATTGGTTTTGCTATTTGTTTTCTTTGCTAGATAAATCCTGACTTATATTGACAGCATGCCCCAACCTCATTTCTTATAAGTATTGTCACTGTTATTGTGGAAGATGCATACATGCTCTAATGTATGTCCAGCCTTTTGTGTAAAACACATTCATAGACAAACTGAAAGTGTGGCACGATGTAAGCTTTAGCTAGTTTCACTTCTGCTTCTTACACATCTCAGTTATTATATTGTTTCAGTGATTGCAAGATATGCTAGTCTGAACTTATTTGAAGTTTCATTGGAACATTATTTGGATGGTATTTTTATTATGATATTCCACTTTTCATTATGTTCCTTCAGGTACAGGTATCATTTTCCTTTCCTTGAGACCAATGGTATTGTGAACGTGGATGACAACCGTGTAGGGCCTCTCTACAAGCACATTTTCCCCCCAGAGCTGGCCCCATGCCTTTCCTTCATTGGAATACCTTGGAAGGTGTACTTCATAGATATTTTTCTGCTTCTTTTTCTGGAGATTCCTATTTAAGAAACTATCATTTTTAACATGATCATAACCTTGTTGCCAGGTGATCCCTTTCCCCATGTTTGAACTGCAAAGCAAGTGGGTGGCTGGTGTTTTATCAGGACGGATTGCACTTCCAACGCAGGAGGAAATGATGGAAGATGTGAAAGCCTTTTACCTCCAAATGGAAGTTGCTGGATGGCCCAAAAGATACACACATAACTTCTCAGGACTTCAGGTACTTGTCCATATAGACAATCATTGAGCTGTTGAAATTTCTAAAAGACCTGGCATTATTAGGATAATGACATCAGTTCTGAGATATACTATTGCTATAGAATGCTGGAAATTCATTTCTAGGCTATTATTAGAGTTTGTCCTGTTAGGAATTTCAATAAAGGAAAAAGAATGTTAAGAAAAAGAATGCTTTTATTATTAGCAAACATAAACTATTATGTCATAAAATCTTGTACATGATCATGTTTTTTTTCTATTTCTAAGCATGCAAAGCTCTTATCCTGGCTAATATATATAGCATTATGTGAATCTTTTTTGAGAAAATGTTGTGTGAGGTAATAACTTTAATCAAAATATACAAACTATTAGGTAATCATGAAAATGAGAATGCAGAGAACACCCAGTCGTGGCATGGAAAATGTTGGTCTTTTGCAACATTTGCAGGTCTCCTGAACCAACTTGCTTTCCAATGTTGCAGTTTGAATACAACGACTGGCTTGCCCATGAATGCGGGTACCCTCCCATGGAAGGGTGGAGGAAGCAGATGTATGCGGCAACTACGGCGAACAAAATAGCCCTTCCAGAGAGCTATCGAGATGAATGGAATGATGATCATTTAGTTGCAGAAGCAGATAGAGATTTTCAAAAGTTTTTATGACAACGATTTGTTTCTGACAATTATTTGCGTAATTAATCGTTATTTGTAGAAATCTGTATTTGTTCTAGCTGGCATGGTTCAGCTTGACATTGTTTCATGAGGTTATTGTTATGAATAATTGTGTAATAGTTTAATCCTGCTTGATTGGTGGGTGGCTTGAAGATATATATGCCGTTTATTCTCGGGTTTTATACATGGCTTTCTATGTGACTTCTTTTGTTGCTTTGTAATATGGCATTCTGTGTGAGTGGAATATTTTTTTTTTGGTGGTGCACATGTGAACGTGTCAGGTTCCTACAGGCTTTTATTGAGTTCATTTGGAACAATATACGAAAACATGTACCACGGATGTAGCTACAACCACAGCAATTTTGCTATAACTTAATTTTCAGTAGTTTTGAATTTTTGACCTCGACGGTCATAAAAATTGAACTTGATAATCTGTTATGTAGTCCTTGATGTTGTCATGGTATATAAACCTCTAAAACAACCAATTGAGAAAAAAAGGAGGCAGAAATTTTTTTTCTTCTAAAGATCCAAAGTTGGACTTCTTTAGGCTTGTAGTTGCCGAGCCAGTTCCGTACTATATATATATATATATATATATAGATTTTATAAATTTTTAAATACAAATATCTTGGAATAGAAAGAAAGATCTAAAAGGGGAGAAAACGGACTCGAGAGAAAAACATCATAGATGAAAGGGATAATTTGATGAAGAAGTGGGCAGATGATGAGGCTTGATGAGGGAAAAAAAGATATTAGTTGGTAAAAATTATCTCATCCATGAATAACTTTGGCTCCTTCCCATGTGATTTCTTACGGTGTCCGTCTCCAATGATTTTTTGTTGTTCCCGGTATCCAAAAACACAGTGTGTTCCGTGTCGCCTTCGTTAGTACATGCGCCTGAGCTTCCTTTTCTCCACGTGTCTCCGACTGCAAGTGCAGGTCGCTATCTCCACGAAAGCCCCTCTACTTCCCCAAAACTACCCACCCTAACCGTAGCGCATGGCAGACATTTCCGTCAGTTATCTAACAATGGAGGTCATCCTCCCGTCGAATCCCAAATGGATCAGAAATACGCGGCGATCCGCCCCACCCTCCTCATGCGCTGCGAGCAACTTTCCATATTAAAATCCTCCTCCTCTCCTCCACCGCCATGCTCTCTTTCCTTTTCCCTGCTCTTCATCTCCTTCTCTTTCCTCAATAACCGTCGTCTCCTCCCTCCTCCTCTCCCTCTTTACAAATGAGCAGCTTCCACCGATTCGACCTCCTCGATCCTCCTTCTTCTTCTTCTTCTTCTTCTCTCTTCTATAGAGAGAGCTCCTTGTTCTCCCGGCCAAGAGCTCTCTTCCCCTTTCCCACCACTTTCGCGGACGCCGTCGAGCTCGTCGAGGAGCACCTCGGCCTCTCCCTCGATGCCCTGAACCCTAGCACAAGCCCCCTTGATCTCCCCCTCCAATGCCTTGTCCCCTTCCCTCCGCCCATCTTCCCGCTCGACTTCTTCGAGAGCGCGCGGTCGATCTGATCCGACCGCCCGGCGTCGCCAACCGCCTGTCCTCCGGCGGATCCAGGAGCGGGCGGAGACAGAACGCTGGCTCCGGAACCTCAGCGACCGGGTCGCCGCCCTTGAACCGGTAGGAGAATACCGATGAAATCTGGAATCAATGGCTTTGGGTTCGTTTTGTTTTTGTAATTTTATGCTGTTTTCGTTTGGGGACGGGAAAGAATGGAATCAATCGTGACTTTTGGAACACGATTTTGAATAAGAAATCCGAGGCTCGTCATTACCAGGCACAGAGACGGAGGAAGTTTGGGTGGGAGAGTCTGTGCTGGATCTCGATTTCTCATCTCATCTGGTAACGATACTTCTCCATCTCTGCTTTAAATATCACTTTCAGGGAAACAATTTACCCACTCTGCAAAAATAAGAATTTTGGCTGCTAAATAATTTCTTTTTTGCAGGGAGAGATCGATGGGTACCTGTTATTCTCTTGCGAGATGGACTTTGTTGAGCTTGCCTTCCCCCGAGGAGGCGGCCGATCTCGAAGTCCGCGAGGCTTCACTTCTCTTTCTGGATTTTGGAGGGAAAGGGGTTAATGTTTGAGATCTTGGAAGTTGGAAGAGAGTGGGCGGGGAGAGGGAGAGGACAAGGGAGGAACGGTACTTACTGGCTTTGAGGGTCTTAATGTGGTCATGGTGGTACCGGTAGGGCCGTAGGGGAGGAAGGATGAGATCTGATGGGAAGGTGGGTTTTGTCCGTTGCAATTTTGGGTGCCGACCTGCACCTGCGGGCACAATCTGGATCTGGGATGGGAGGGAGATGGAGAAGCTATAGATCAGCAATGGCGGAGAAAGAGTGGCGCATGATCTGAATCGCATTTGCCTATGTAGATCCGAAGGAAGAGTATGATGAAGGAGACTATTGATGGTGATGGGATCTGTTATGGTATTATCATGGATGTCTCGAATTCATATTCGGGATGTAAATTTGAAGGCATACCGAACCATATATTTACTGTGAAGAAGCATGCCGAGCCATACGCTTGCTGAGAAGAATTATCTATACTAAGATAAACTATCCTAATATGAGCTGAGCTATCCTAAGTTATGTACTGAGAAGAGCTATCTATGCTGATATGAACTGAACTATTCTGAGCTATGTGCTGAGATGAACTATCCTGATATGAGCTAAGCTATCCTGAGCTATGTGCTGAGAGAAGCTATCTATGCTGATATGAGTAATCCGGATATGAGCTGAACTATCCTGAGTTATGTGATGTGAAAAACTATCTATGCTGATATGAGCTATCCTGAAATCAGAAGAGTTATCTTGAGCTTCATTTATGCTGAAAAGAGCTATCCTGAGCCTCATTTTTGTTGAGAAGAACTATCCTGAGCCTTATTTATACTGAGAAGAGCTATCTCGAGTTTCATTTATACTGATAAGAGCTATTCTGAACCTCATTCATATTGAGAAGAGTTATCTTGAGTTTTATTTATACTGAGCTGAGGTATACTTAGTCATTTCCATACCAAACTGAGGTATTCTATACTTAGCCATTTTCGTGCCATAGTAACCATACACACCATATAGAAAAGGTCAAAAAGAATAAATTTTCTCATATGGAAATCTATGAAAGCTAAAATCTCTCCATATTCTCAGTTTCTGATTGATAGCTTATTCAATTAATAGGTGAAATCCTCATGTATCATGAGGTGACACCACTCATCCAATTCAAGAAGGCCAAAAGGTCAGAAATGATTTTCGAGGATATTCAATGAAGATATTTAAATCTTCCACTTAATATATTGTCAGTAACGGCCTTCTCACTCCACGGAAGCGATTAAGGACTGAATTATCTCGTCCATAATGATATGTACAATGATTTTGCAATTTCGAGATCGTACGATCATACAGCTATTCGACCAGCTGTTCGATAACCTTCTATATATAGCAACCAAAACTTCGAAGATCAAGATAAGTCAATCAATCCATTTCAGAGAATTAGTTGCTGCTCCTAATATTCTTTGAGTTTGACTTGAGCATCGGAGGATTTTCATCAGAGTAAAAATCTCTGGTTTGGATTTATTTTGCTGGTCATTCCAGCGCCAGCATCCCTATGCGAGGCTCAGCTGCCTTCTCTTCAACCTCGACGAAATCGAGTAGCAACAGATAGAAGAATGGCCTATTTTCGCATCATACTACTAAAAAAATCTACCACCAGACAATCAGGGCGATCTATCGTCTCTCGAACCACCATCAGTGCCGGAGAAAATCATGCACCAGCATCGCAACATCCGACCCCTCCACATGAAGGAGGACTCAAGCCCATTTTTCGGGAAGCCAAGCGAGCATGTGATGGCGTCATGCAAAGTTTCTTCACAACGTTCCAACGATGCCTCTTTCAGAAATGAGGGGGCCCGTGCTGATAGTGAGGCCCCCATATTGCTATCACCACTAGCACCATCACCTTTGTCAGTCGTGAAGATAAGTGCGAATTAGTTCAATGTGCTAGTCCAACGAGTATACACCTGAACCGCTGTGATTCAAACGATACGGTGGAACAACGACATGCGACGGGAGATGCATCTTACTCCCACACTAATGCCAACCCTGGCCGCTATGGCACGGGGCCCACATTTACTTGCAACAAAGGCGGAAAAATCAATAAAATGAGGAAGAAGATACAAAAATTGCTTGATCTTCAAATTATTTTTATTTATATTTTTAAAATTCTGGAGCAGGCTCAAATAGAAAAGAAAATTATGATGCTCAAATAAAAGTGAGACCATGAAAATTTCTTAATTTTTGAATCCAAAAATTAAATTTTCGGAGGAATCCAAACAAGAAAAGAGACCGCGGTTCCAAATAAAAAAAGATATCGCAATATCCAGAATCGAACAAAAGAGGAGACTGTTGAAAGTTCTCATAATTCAGGATCCTCTTGGTAAAAGGTTTTTGAGGTTTCATCCAATATTTTGTTTCCTTTCTTGCTGGCAGGGCTACAGGACCATGCAAAAGATCATGTCTAAGCCAAAGAAGCAAAAAAAAAAAAGAATGGAAGAGGAGGACCCGAAGCCTCTCCGACAGAACTCGGTGCGCAATAATACTAATCCCATCACTCTACGCTTCTGTTGCAATCTACTACTATCTTCTAGACTGGTATAAGAGAGCTGTTTTTCAAAAGAAAAGTTGAGCTGAGACCAAATAAAGGCCTATCTAAGGTGATCATGCCAATCTGAGGCAAAGATCATGCAAATCCAAGATCCAAGATAAAATCTGCAGATCCGAAGTGAGATTATGTAGATCTGAGGAGAAATCAAATTGGAGCAGAAGAGAAACTCAAGGCCGACGTAAGCCCAAAATAAGACCGACCAGAGCCCAAAATCAGACCAATCCGAAGCAAAAAATAAATCCAAACTAAGGCAAAACTCCAGTTCAAACTAAGGCAAATAGCAGGAGGAGTCAAGCAAAACTCAAAAGATCCCAAATAGAGCTCATAACTCTCATGGTAAAAGATATTCAGACCCCATTTATTATCCTCTATTGTTCTTTTTGAACAACAGGTCTTCAAATACTTAAGCTGGAGTGGAAGTTCGTCTAAGGCCACAATGATAACTTGAAGTCCATGTCATCATAGAGACGATCTTCAAAAAGCTAATCTCAAAAGGTCAACATCACCAAAAGGCCAACCTAAGCAAAATAGGGTAATATCAATCTAACTACCTGTTGTTTTAATTGAAAAATCAAAAGATCCAGTTAAAGTTGATCTGATGAGTCCTCTCATCTTTTATATATAGGTTCAATTATAAATCTCAGACGAAGCCCATCGATCTCTATCCAGACCAGCTTGTCGAGTTTTTCTTCAAGCCATACTCCTGTGGAGGATAGCCTATGGGACCTCCACAACCCATGGAGTTATTTTCGGTTCTCCAACCCGTCGATCTCTATCCGAACCAGCTCATCGAGTTTTTCTTCGAGTCATACTCTTACGAAAGATAACCTACGGGACCTCTGTAGCCTGTCGAGTTATCTTCAAGTCCTCCAGCCCATCGATCTCTATCTGGACTAGCTTGTCGAGTTTTTTCTTGAGCCGTACTCCTATGGAGGACAACCTACGGGACCTTCGCAACCCGTCAAGTTATCTTCAGATCCTCCAGCCCATCAATCTCTATCCAGACCAACTCATCAAGTTTTTCTCCAAGAAATACTCCTGCGGAGGACAATCTATGGGACCTCCACAGCTCATCGAATTATCTCTGAATCCTCCAGCCCATCGATCTCTATCCGGACCAGTTCATTGAGTTTTTCTCCGAGCTGTACTCCTGCAGAGGACAACCTAGAGGACCTTCGCAGTCCGTCGAGTTATCTCCAAGTCTTTCAGTACGTCGATTTCTATCCGACTAGCTCATCGAGTTTTTCTCCAAATCATATTTCTATAGAGAACAACCTACGAGAACTCCGTAGCCCGTTGAGTTATCTCTGGATCCTTCAGTCTGTCGATCTCTATCCGAACCAGCTCATCGAGTTTTTTTCCAAGCCGTACCTTATGGAGGACAACCTATGAGACCTCCGTAGCCCGTCGAGTTATCTCTGAATCCTCCAGCTCATCGATCTCTATTTGGACCAGCTCATCGAATTTTTCTCTAAGCTGTACTCCTGCGAAGGACAACCTATGAAACCTCTGCAGTCCGTCCAGTTATCTCCAGATCCTCTATCTCGTCGATTTCTATCCAGACCAGCTAATCGAGTTTTCCTTCAAGTCGTACTCCTACGGAGGATAACCTATGGGACCTTCGCAGTCTGTCGAGTTATCTCCAGATCTTTCAATTTGTCGATCTCTATCCGGATCAACTCGTCGAATTTTTCTTCGAGCCATACTTCTATGAAGGATAAGCTACAGGACCTCCATGGCCCATTATCTCCGGATCCTCCAAACCGTCGATCTCTATCCGGACCAATTAATCGAGTTTTCCTTCGAACCGTACTCTTATGGAGGATAATCTACAGGACCTCCACGTCCATCGAGATATCTCTGGATCCTCCAACCCATCGATCTCTATTTGAATCAGCTTGTCGAATTTTCTTCCGAGCCGTACTCCTGCAAAGGACAACCTACGAGACCTCCGTAGTCTATCGAGTTATCTCCAGATCCTCCAACCTGTCGATCTCTATCTAGACTAGCTTATTAAGTTTTTCTCCGAGCCATACTCCTACAGAGAAGAACCTACGGGACCTTCATAGTCTGTCGAGCTATTTTTAGATCCTCCAGCCCGTCGATCTCTATCTGGACCAGCTTGTCAAGTTTTTCTTCGAGCCGTACTCCTGTAGAGGAAAACCTATGGGACCTTCACAGCCCATCGAGTTATCTCCAGATCCTCTGACTCGTTGATCTCTATCCAGACCAGCTCATCAAGTTTTTCTTTGAGCCGTACTCCTGTGGAGGACAACCTACGGGACTTCCATAGTTTGAGTTATCTCCAGATCCTCTAGCCCATTGATTTCTATTCGAACTAGCTCGTCGAGTTTTTTTCTGAGCCGTACTCTTATAGAGGACAATCTACAGGACCTTCGTAGCTTAGAGATAACCCTCCAGCTCGTCGATCTCTATCCGAACTAGCTTGTCGAGTTTTCCTCCGAGCCATACTCCTACGGAGGACAACCTACGGGACCTCCGCAGCCCATCGAGTTATCTCCAAATCCTCCAGTCCGTCGATCTCTATCCGGACCAACTCATCGAGTTTTTTTTAGCCCGTTGATCTTTATCTGGACCAGCTCATCAAGTTTTCCTCCAAGCCGTACTCTTACGGAGGATAACCTATGGGACCTCCGTAGTCCGTCGAGTTATCTCTGGATCTTTCAGTCCGTCGATCTCTATCCGGACCAGCTCATTGAGTTTTTTCCGAATCGTACTTCTGCGAAGGACAACCTATGGGACCTCCACAGCCCGTCGAGTTATTTTTGGATCCTCTAGCCTGTCGATCTCTATCCAAACCAGCTCATTGAATTTTCCTTCGAGCCATACTCCTATGGAGAATAACCTATGGGACCTCCATCGAGTTATCTCCGGATCCTCCAGTCTGTTGATCTCTATCTGAACTAGCTTATCGAGTTTTCCGCTGGATTGTACTCCTACGGAGGACAACCTACGGGACCTCCACAGTCCATCGAGTTATCTTCAAATCCTCTAGTCCATCGATCTTCATCTGGACCAGCCTTTGATCGGTTGAAAATGAGCAGAGCAATAATACCTCTCGCACGAAGAAGAGCAGAGCACAAGATGCTCATGTGAAGAGCAACACAAGATGCCCTTATATGAAGAGCAGAGCGAACATGTCGCTTGTAAGACCTTAAATCGGTCTAAGCTTAAATGGCCTTAGATTGACTCAATATTCAAGCTTTTCTTTAGCTGCTTTATCCATATTAAATAAGGAATAGATGTCTTAATGGGATGCGTGGTAGGACATCCCCAAGCCCGAGGCATCATTTCAACAGTACTCCTTTCGCTCGATTCTCAGACTTAAGAGTAGGAGATAATGTTACGATGGTATCATGGATGTCTATTCATATTCGGGATATAGATTTAGAGGTATACGAAGCCATATACTTGTTATGAAGAGGCATGCTGAGTTATATGTTTGCTGAGAAGAGCTATCTATGCTGAGATGAGCTATTTTGATATGAGCTGTATCCTGAGCTATGTACTGAGAAGAGCTATCTATGTTGATATAAGCTATCCTGATATGAACTGAGCTATCTTGAGCTATATGCTGAGAAGAACTATCTATGTTGATATAAGCTATCCGGAGCTATATCTGAGAAGAGCTATCTATGCTGATATGAGCTATACCGGTATGAGCTGAGCTATCCCGAGCTATGTACTGAGAAGAGTTATGTATGCTGAGATGAGCTGAACTATTTTGAGTTATGTACTGAGAAGAGCTATTTATACTGAAATAAACTATCCTGATATGAGCTGAGCTATCCTGAGCTATGTGCTGAGAAGAGCTATCTATGTTGACGTGAGCTATCCTGAGTTATGTGCTGAGAAGAGCTATCTATGCTGAAATAAACTATCCTGAGCCTCATTTATGCTGATAAGAGATATCTTGAGCCCCATTTATGCTAAAAAGAGCTATTCTGAGCCTCATTTATGCTGAGTTGAGGTATACTTGGCCATTTTCATACTAAGCTAAAGTATTCTATACTTAGTCATTTTCATGCTATGATAACTATCCACACTATGCAAAAAAGGTCAAAAACAATAAATACTCTTACATGGGATCATATGAAGGCTAAAATCTCTCTACACTCTCAGCTTCTGATTGACAGCCTATGCAATTAATAGGTAAGACCCTCATATACCATGAGGTGACACCACTCACCCAACTCAAGAAAGTCAAAAGGTTAGGTACGGTCTTCAAAGATATTCAATGAGGATATTCAAATTCTTCACTCAATATATTGTCAGTAATGACCTCTTCACTCTACGAGAGCGATTAAAGACTGAATTATCTCATCCACAATGATATGTGCAACGGTCTTATAATCTCGAAATCATACGATCATACAGCTGTTTGACCAGCTGTTCAATAGTCTTGTATATAAGCAACCAAAGCTCGGAGAACCAAGATAAGCCAATCAATTCATCTCAGAGAACTCGTTACTACTCCTAATATTCTCTGAGTCTGATTTGAGCGTCGGAGGATCCTTACCGGAGCGAAAATCTTTGATTTAAACTTGTTTTATAGGTCACTCTAGTGCCAGCATCTCTGTGCGAGGCTTAGTCACCTCCTTTCCGATCTCAATCGAATCAAGTAGCAATAAGACCTTTGATGGAGCGGTGTATCTCATCGACGGCATGGAGGAAGTACTCGAGCAGTCCTCACCATGTTCCAGCATGATACACCATGGTACCTGTATATGCCAGCCATAAGTCACCAGATGCATGATATTATTACACTCTAATAATTGGTCACGCAAACCCCCATCTCATATGATTTCGATCAATGTCTTTGCTGACAATCTTGAGTTGTATTTAATATTTTTTGAGATATAACATGCTAGTCTATCATGCCATCAATGATATGTTTTTAATCCAGGATGTTAGAATGTTAGTACAAAATTTTCAAAATAAAGCCACCAATGCTGATACAGATTGAATGCCCATGAAACATCATCACATCAACATACCTGATTTTAGTTTTGGATAATGTCTCTTCGTACCAATTTCTCACTGTTTAATGCGAATCGGTCTATTTTGATATTCTTTATTTTTTAAAGTAATAAACTTGAGAGCTTACGCTCATTTATATGTAAAAAGGGTTCTCCTTTTGAGTTTTGAGTTTTCGCTTTTAAATTACCTGGACTTTGGTTTAAATGAAATTGTTGGTGCAAAAATCCACCTGCGCTGGAGAAGCTGGAGTCGAAGAAGTCGCGGTCGCCGTCGGGACCTGCAAAAGAAGTCTAAACCGGAGGTGGGGTTGCTCCGACAAGACCCTCCGACGCTCAAGTCAGTTCTCTGCCTCAACAAGAATGGAGTGCTCGAACGAAAATTTTAGCAGAATTTTTAGGTAAGAAATGAGAGCTTAGAGAATAACGTATATGGGGTCCCCTTTTTATAGACGGAGGGGGCAACAGACTGATAACGATGTCTGTAACCGTCTGACGGTGGGCTGCCCAGGGTCAGGAGGAGTTTGTTGCGAAGAGTAGTGGAGTGGGATCGTGGCCATCACTGAGACATGCCACGTGGGGTCTGTTACGGGGAGTGGAGCGGCGTCCGTTGTCGCGACTTGCCAGAGGGTGGAGGAACCGCGCGGTATCCGTCGCAGGAAGTAGAGCAGAATCGTGATCATTATGGTGGTCTGCCAGGGAGTGATGGAGCCGTGCGGAATCCATCGCAGGAAGTAGAGCAGTATCGTGGCCGTTACTGCGGCCTGCCAGGGAGTGATGGAGCCGCGCGAAATCTGTTGTAGGAAGTGGAGCAGAGTCGTGGCCGTCACTGCGGCCCGCCAGGGGGTCCAGGCCTGTCGGCCGAAGTTCGACTGGAGTGTCTGGCGAAGAGAGGTGGCTAACTACCCGTCTGAGAGGAGCTCGGAGTCCGGCTCCCATATGAGTCCGGACGAAGTCTTCCTTCAGTTGAAGTCGGAGACGAGATCTGGCTCCCGTAGGAGTCCGGGTGAGGTCTACCTGCAATTAAAGTCAGGGGCGAAGTCCGGCTCCCGTAGGAGTCCGGGCGGAGTCTTCCTGCAGCTGAAGTCGGAGACGAGATCTGGCTCTCGCAGGAGTCCGGGCGGAGTCTTCTCGCGGTTGAAGTCGGAGACGAAGTCCGGCTCCCGTAGGAGTCCGGACGAAATCTTCTTGCGGTTGAAGTCGGGGACGAAGTCCGGCTCCCGTAGGAGTCCGGACGGAGTCTTCTTGTGGTTGAAGTCGGGGATGAAGTCTGGTTCCCGTGGGAGTCCGGACGAAGACTTCTTGCAGAAGTCTTCCTGCAGTCGGAGTCGGAGGTGAGATCTGGTTCCCGTAGGAGTCCGAGCGAAGTCTACCTTCAGTCGAAGTCGGAGACGAGATCTGGCTCCCGCAGGAGTCCGAGCGGAGTCTTCTCGCGATTGAAGTCGGGGATGAAGTCCGGCTCCCGTAGGAGTCTGGACGAAGTCTTCTTGCGGTTGAAGTCGGGGACGAAGTCCGGCTCCCGTAGGAGTCTGGACAGAGTCTTCTTGCGGCTGAAGTCAGGGACGAAGTCCGGCTCCCGTGGGAGTCCGGACGAAGTCTTCCTGCAGAAGTCTTCCTGCAGCCGGAGTCGGAGGCGAGATTTGGCTCTCGTAGGAGTCCGGACGAAGTCTACCTTCAGTCGAAGTCGGAGACGAGATCTGACTCCTGCAGGAGTCCGGACGGAGTCTTCTCGCGATTGAAGTCGGGGACGAAGTCCGTCTCCCATAGGAGTCCGGACGAAGTCTTCTTGCGGTTGAAGTCGGAGATGAAGTTCGGCTCCCGTAGGAGTCCGGACGAAGTCTTCCTGCAGAAGTCTTCCTGCAGCCGGAGTCGGAGGCGAGATCTGGCTCCCGTAGAAGTCCGGGCGAAGTCTACCTGCAATTAAAATCAGGGGTGAAGTCCGGCTCCCGTAGGAGTCCGGACGAAGTTTACCAGCAGTTGAAGTCGAGGACGAAGTCCGACTCCTGTAGGAGTCCGGGCGGAGTCTTCTCGCGGTTGAAGTCGGGGACGAAATCTGGCTCTCGTAGGAGTCCGGACGAAGTCTTCTCACGGTTGAAGTCGGGGACGAAGTCCGGCTCTCGTAGGAGTCCGAACGAAGTCTTCCAGGTGGTCGACCACCGCTGAACTTGGATGGAGTCCGCCCGTCGTGGTAAGTCCAACCCCCGCTGGTGGAGGTTCATCCGTCGGCAGAGCTCGGGAACGTTGCGGCGGCTCGGCCGTCGGAGAGGTTCGGAAAGATGTCATCGAAGGTCGGGCGTCGGTAGGACCCTTGGAGGGTCACTCCTGTCACGAACTTCGGTTGGGAGGGTATTTTATACCCAACAGAAATAAATATTAAATAGACATTCAATCTGATTTGATTCACCTAATAAATGGATTAAACATGTTAAATAAATTAAGAGATCAGAATCCAAATTCAATCTGAATGATAAATGGATTGATCCATTTACGGTTGAAACCTATTTAACCCAAGACCAAACTTGCTTGAGATCGGTGAAACACAAGTTAGGCGGATTGGGTTATATTTTACCATCCTTATGAAATATCATAAACTTTTTTTTCTTTCTAAAATCTATATTAAAAAATTACAAAAAAATGAGAAAATATATATATTAGAGTAGATAAGATTTTGAATTTATTAAATTTGATGAAAATATTGTTAAATTTATTATGATATTTTGTAATAATAATAAAATTAATGCACAAATATGATGAAATTATCAATATTATTTTTATATTCATTAAATATTAATAATAAAAATTTTTAAAATTTGTATTAGTCTTACATAAAAAAGTACAAATCTGATGGCCAACCAACTAAATTGATCATCATGGATATATATTTTTAAATAAAAAATAAAAAAATAATATAAAGATGGATTAATGCGGATCCAATGGATCCAATATTGAGCACTTGAATTTGAATCATTTTAATTTTTTAATAATATATAAAAATATTTTAAAATTTTTAAATATATAATAATTAAAAATAATATTTGTCATTCACCATGAGAAGGTGCGAAGGGAGATAAGGTTGGAGTACCAAATTTAGAAAAAAAAACCGACGTCGTGCAATATTTTTAATTTTTTAAAATATATATTGAATAGATATAATAAAATAAATAAATAAAATAAAATAAATAAAAAATAAAATACTGCATTGGTCCATTGCGCTAATAACCGTACATGTGTAGATCACATTGAGGCCGTTCATTAGGTGCCACGTCAGTGCCTCGTCGCGCCTACGGGAATCTTGGTCCGCCCAGCCCCTCGTGACATCACATGGGCTGGCCGCGATATGAATCCTTTCCTGGTGCTTTTTTTTTTTTTTTTTTGGGTGGTCTGTAGGAGGGCTTTTAAAAAAGACTAATTCTTAGTGCATCACGTGCGATGCAACGAAAATGATATGTAGCACACAACAATCGCTGATTGATCTATGTAGTATAGAAAAAATATCTTTCTTAACCATCAACTCACAATCTGACATTGCATTTAATAACGGAGGCTCTGTGATTTTTTAATATTATAAAAATTTAATACAGTTAAATTTAATTTTAAAAATTTAAAATTAATAAAAATATTTTTTTCTACAAAATACTTTCAGATGTTCTATTTTGCTTAAACGGTGATCATTTTGAATGTTATTTTTTTTTTCTTTTTCAATTCATTCTATTTCTATCTGAACATCGGATGTTCAAAATTTTTCTGCAGTGAATCATATGCGTCCGAAGTTATACTAACATTTTTTCTAACCGCACAGGCATCTTTTGTGCATACGGCTCTACAATAAAATTTACTTTTTCTTTTTCTTTTCTTCTATTCTATTGAAGAAAGAAATAGAATCCATCCGTTCCAACAACTTCAAGACAACATATCGCACCCGTAAGATATTTTTCCTCTATAGATCTTTTGTTTTGTAAATCTTTTACTACTACAATTTTTTAGGCAATTAAGTAGAGTTAATGCGTTGGCAGGTTGAAATCGGGCTTTTTTCTGTTAGTATAACAAAATATAATAATACTATCATGGAAAGTCATAAAAAGTAAATAAGATATCATAAAAATTATCGAAAAATCATATAAACTATCAAAAAGTAATATAAATTTTTTTTTTGCATTTTATGACTTCTGAATCAAAAAATATGATTTTCTATCTCTTAGTATGATATCATATAGTCTTGTATGACTTTCTATTTTATCAAATGAGAATTTTAAATGCATAAATCACTTCATATAAATTTGTATGAATATAAATAATTCTCTATTACTTAATAAAACTGTATGAATAATAGTTATGGTTTAACGGTATTGTTGAAATAAAGTATTTTTTTCTGTTAGTACAATAGGAAGTAATAATACAGTCACCGAAAGTCATAAAAAGCAAGCAAGATGTCATAATCTTTTTTTTTTTTTACAATTTTTCATGATAGTATTATTATTTTCTTTTACATCAATAGGAATAAAAGCTCTATTTCAATAATACTGTTATGAAAAAGAAGCCATAGCTATTATTTATGTAATTTTATTAAGTAATGAGAAATTATTTATATTCATATATACAAGTTCATATGAAGTGATTTATGCTTCTAAAACACAAAATAGGAAGTCATACAAGACTATATAATATTATACCAAGAGATAAGAAGTCATATTTCTTATCCAAATTTCATGAAATGCAAAAAGAAGGCTTTTATATTACTTCACGAGACTTATATGACTTTTTGAAAGCTCTTATATTTTTTATAACTTTCCATAACTATATTATTACTTCTGTTGTACTAACAGAAAAAATGATCCATTTCAATAATACCGTTAAAAAAAAGAAACCATAGCTATTATTAATATAATTTTATTAAGTAATAAAGAATTATTTATATTCATATAAATTCATATAAAATAATTTATGTCTTTATGATATTTATTTGACAAAATAGTAAGTTATGGGAAAATTTTGAACATTCGATGCGATAGAAATAGAACGAATTTAGGAAAACAACATTCAAAATAAAGTATCCTTTCCAAAGGTATTTTGGAAGGAAATAATATTTACATCAATTTCAAATTTTTAAAATTAAATTAAATTATATTAAATTTTTGCAGTATTGAAAAATCATTCAGCTCATATTATTAAATATGGTATCATATTATTAAATTTTTACAGTAAGGAATATTTTTTTTATGCCACCTGACCAAACACCGGCCGCGGTGCGCTCCGCAACATTTTTGTTGCACATGCAGTGCACAAAGAACTGCTCTTGAAAAAAAAAAAAAAGTTCGGTCGCGCACGATGACCTTCGTTTTTTGTCGCCTTGGTGTTTTAACTGTTTTTGTCGCCTTTGTGTTTAGATGCAAATCCTGGCGACAGTCATCGCCGGCGCTGAGAGATCAAGGTTCCGTCCTGTTCGCCTCTCTCTGTTTATTTGTCATGCCCTCCTCCTCGCCTCTCCCTGCCCGCCACCTCTCCTCCACCTCCCTCCCCCCGATGATCCCCCGTCGAGTCGCTGTAATTGGCGCCGGCGCCGCCGGCCTCGCCGCCGCGCGCGAGCTCTGTCGGGAGGGCCACCGCGTCGTCGTCTTCGAGCGCGGCGGTTCGGTCGGCGGAACATGGGTCTACACCTCCGCTGTCGAGTCCGACCCCCTCGGCCTCGACCCCGCCCGCAAAGTCGTCCACTCCAGCCTATTCGATTCCCTCCGCACCAATCTCCCCCGCGAGTCCATGGGCTTCCTCGACTACCCCTTCGTCTCCCTCCACCGCCGTGGCGATGGCGAAGGGGACCCCCGGCGGTTCCCCGGCCACCGCGAGGTGCTTCGCTATCTGGAGGATTTCGCTCGGGATTTCGATCTCTACGGGATGGTACGGTTCTGGACGGAGGTTGGCCAGGTGGAGAGGGAAGAGGATGGGACGTGGACAGTGAGGTCGAGGAGGGTCAGCAGCGGCGACGGCGGTGAGGAGAGCGAGGTCTATGATGCGGTGGTCGTTTGCATCGGCCACTACACAGAGCCTCGGGTCGCCGAGATTCCCGGTACTCTTTTCTTCTCTATGCTTACTCCGTTCTTGACTTCATATTATTGCAGAAGGATAACCAGAAGACTGACTCGTGTTAAAATTCTAAGACTTCATATAATTTTTTTTCTTGATGAAACCGTTCTAGCTATGCAAGGAAGTACGATCACAAGTATTCCGCATAATAATAATCTTGAAGCGAAATTATTTCTGCCCTCTGTTTCTGATTTGGGGTGTTTCTTCAGGGGATCGGAGTTGTTTTAACTAGAAGATCGTAGAGTTACTTAAAGTTCACTTTGAACATCCTGGTATTGCAAATATTAGTGATGATTGGTGCTATGTTTAATGTTTAATATGAACTTGTTAACTCTTTTTGCACAGAATCCTTGTCTCTCTTAGTAATATAGTCATGGTTTAATACGAATATACTGCTACATTTCAATGCAGGATTAATTTTTTCACTATTTCTTATTTGGCAATTCTAGTTAAGAATGGAACTTTAGTAGGTGAAAGTTTTGGTGTGATAGACATTCCATTTAGTATCCGTTCTTCCCCCCTCATTTGGTAAATATTGTTAATTCCAGGATTTCTATACCGTGCCGAACCGGCCGGTACACCCTGTATCATATCGGATCGGCAGGAAACCGATACGGTTCGGCCGATAAATTCGGTACACCTGAGCTACAGGAAGGGAAAGTGAGAAAGAGAGAGAGAGGAGGAGAGGGAGGGAGGCGGGAGCCGTCGGAGGCCGGCGGTGGCCCACTACGGCCGTTAGAAGGCTTTCGAGCCCCGTATCGCCCAATGGGGCTTTCAAAAGAGCAAGAAAAAGAGAGAGAGTGCTCCGGGGGGGGGGGGGGCGACCTACCAAACGGATACCAGCTTCATCACGAGGCCCTCAGTGGTCGGCGAGCCCACGCTGATGGGCCTGAGGGTAGTCGAGCGAGAGGAGGGCCTCCGCGGCTCCGTCGGTCTGCCTCCTTCGAAATAAAATAGGGTCCGTGGGTTTTTTTTTTTGATTTAAAGACATGAAGTCGGCAACCCAGTTGCTGATTTCATGATTTTTTTTTAAAAAAAATGCTGACTTCCCCTATTCATGGATTTTTTTTAGAAAATCCGTGAAACAGGGGCCGGACGTGGTGCCGCCTGCGCGGACTACACCGTCGGGCGGCCACGATGGCCAGTCGGACGCCGTCCGACGGCCTCGCCTCCTCCTTCCCCTCCCTTCTTTTCTTTCTTCCTCCTCCTCTCTCTCTATTTCTCTCTCTTTTTCTTCTCCCGATTCGGCTCCTGTTTCCTTCATTGGTTCGCCTTGGTTCGGCACAAAACGGAACTGTCCCGGCCGTATTGGCTGGTTGGCACCAGTTTAGCAAACCTTGGTTAATTCAGTATTATTTTTCATTCATATTTGAATTCACATGATATTATGGTGAAGATTTGAGCTGAGTGTGCACTGAAGGCACATCTCAACGCATGCAATCCAGTGAATCAGTATATTGTTACTTATATTCCTTCCTTGAGAAAGCTCTTGTCTTGTTAAAGATATTTTTTTTTGTCGATAAGTTTACAACTTTATCATGAACTGCCTTTATGAATTCTTTCCAGTTTAGAGTTATTAATCTGTCATCTAATTGTTATTTGTAGAGTACTTCACCCTATTTTGGTTGCCTCACTTGAAAAAACTTCTTGTTTGCATAGTTTTCTTTTCCACTTTGAGAATAGACAGCAGTGTCCCACAGTTTCATATTATTTCTTATTTATTATAATTGTGGCAATGGTACCAGAACTGCATAAAGAGCGGATAGAATTGATGGCACTAAGCTTGCTAAAGATACTGTTATATGGCAAATAATTCACATCTATCTCGTTTAATTTTACTGTTTAATACGTATCATGTACCATGCATTATATATGACGTACATATGCATACATGCAATTTCAAAATATAACCTAACATAATAATTTTGTTAATTGTTTTATGGGTTACTCAAGGCAGTGTTTATGACATCCAACTACCCATTGATCTTAAGTTTCTCATACTAAATCCATTTTGCTGTTTATCACGACTTTTACCATATTGGTTGGCACTAATTTTACTTTTGCTATGTCTGCCACAAGATTCTGTTTTTTTCAAAAAAGTTCTTTCGCCTCTAAATCCCTATTCACAGTTTGACCAAATTCACTTGTTATTTAGAAGTGTTGCTTAAGGATATACATTGATACACCTAGAGAAGTAAGGAAACAAAAGATGATAAATGTTTTCATTGTTTTGAACTGTCAAAAGTTTTACTTATTCATGCCAAGAAAAATGATTGTCATAACCTTCCAACGAAGTGTGTTGGACAAATATTCTATCCATATTTATTGTTGGGTTTCTAGTTTGCTCCTTAAACTTGATGCTGATTGGTAATACTTGCTATTTTCAGGTATTGATGCATGGCCTGGGAAGCAAATGCATAGCCACAACTATCGTGTCCCCGAGCCATTTATTGACCAAGTGTGTGTTCTGTTAAATTTCCCTGAAAATTTATTCTCACACAAAACATCATCTATAAAAAGTGTTTTTCGTTTGGTTGGGGGGGTGGGGGTGTGGAATCATCCATAAGAAGTCATTACAACATCCTAGATAGATAACACTATCTTGGTCTAGCTCCAAAAGATCTACAAACCGTAGCCAGTGTCATATCGGACCCTTTATGTTGTCGACAGGTTGTTGTTATAATTGGGAGCTCATCTAGCGCTAATGACATCTCAAGGGACATCTCCAGCTTTGCTAAAGAAGTTCATATTGCAACTAGATCAGCATCTGATGGAACTCCCAGTAAGCCGCCTAGCTATGGCAATGTGTGGCTTCATTCTATGGTAAATATTCTTTCCCTTGGTGAGTCACGTGAGGGAGAATTGGGCGATCGTGTTTTTTGAGTGTGATATTCTGAATGTAGATTAGAAGTTCTAATATCGGTTGAATTATCACAGGTAGAAAGTGCTCATGAAGATGGTCATGTGGTCTTTCAAGATGGAAGTTCAGTCCATGTTGATGTCATTATGCATTGTACTGGGTATGCATACTGACATCTGTTGCAAAATTCAATTCTGATATAATCTTTAATTTTGGGTGTGGGATGGCTTAACATAGTTGATTATACGACAGAGCGAAATAAAAGTCCACAAATTAAAGAGAATATATGGACTGTTTGCATTGTTTAATATGTTAGTTCGATTTTCAAGAAGTGAAAACATGCTGAAAGTTGTCAATTGCTTGCATCCATTTTGCTATTTGTTTTCTTTGCTAGGTAAATCCTGACTCATATCGACGACATGCCTCAACCTTAATTCCTTCAAGTATTGTGACTGTTATTGTTGAAGAAGTATATTGTGCTTAGAAAAGACATGCACTAATATATGTGCTGCTTTTTGTGTTAAACACATTCATAGACAAACTGTAAGTGTGGCATGATGTAAGCTTTAGCTAGTTTCACATCTGCTTCTTGCACATCTCAGTTAAGCATGTGATTTTATATTGTTTCAGTGATTTCAAGATATGCTAGTCTGGCACTTATTTGAAGTTTCATTGGAACATTATTTGGATGGTATTTTTATTATGATATTCCACTTTTCATTATTTTCCTTCAGGTACAGGTATCATTTTCCTTTCCTTGAGACCAATGGTGTTGTGAACGTGGATGACAACCGTGTAGGGCCTCTCTACAAGCACATTTTCCCCCCAGAGCTGGCCCCATGCCTTTCCTTCATTGGAATACCTTGGAAGGTGTACTTCATAGATAAATTTCTGCTTCTTTTTCTGGAGATTCCTATTTAAGAAACTATAATTTTTAGCATGATCATAACCTTGGTGCCAGGTGATCCCTTTCCCCATGTTTGAACTGCAAAGCAAGTGGGTAGCAGGCGTTTTATCAGGACGGATTGCACTTCCAACGCAGGAGGAAATGATGGAAGATGTGAAAGCCTTTTACCTGCAAACGGAAGCTGCTGGATGGCCCAAAAGATACACACATAACATCTCGAAATTTTGGGTACCTGTCCACATAGACAATCATTGAGCTGTTGAAATTTCTAAAAGACCTGGCATTATTAGGATTATGACATCAGTTCTGAGATATACTATTGCTATAGAATGCTGGAAATTCATTTCTAGGCTATTATCAGAGTTTGTCCTGTTAGGAATTTCAATAAAGGAAAAAGAATGTTAAGAAAAAGAATGCTTTTATTATTAGCAAACATAAACTATTATGTCATAAAATCTTGTACATGATCATGTTTTTTTTCTATTTCTAAGCATGCAAAGCTCTTATCCTGGCTAATATATATAGCATTATGTGAATCTTTTTTGAGAAAATGTTGTATGAGGTAATAACTTTAATCAAAATATACAAACTATTAGGTAATCAGGAAAATGAGAATGCAGAGAACACCCAGTCGTGGCATGGAAAATGTTGGTCTTTTGCAACATTTGCAGGTCTCCTGAACCAACTTGCTTTCCAATGTTGCAGTTTGAATACAACGACTGGCTTGCCCATGAATGCGGGTACCCTCCCATGGAAGGGTGGAGGAAGCAGATGTATGTGGCAAATAGGGCGAACAGAACAGCCCATCCAGAGAGCTATCGAGATGAATGGAATGATGATCGTTTAGTTGCAGAAGCAGGTAGAGATTTTCAAAAATTTTTATGACAACGTTTTGTTTTTGATGATTGTTTGCCTAATTAATAGTTATTTGTAGAAATATATATTTGTTTGAGATGGCATGGTTCAGCTTTACATGGTTTCAAGAGGATATTGTGATGAATAATTATCTAATAGCTTAATCCTGCTTGATTGGTGGGTGGCTGGAAGATATATATGCCATATCTTCTTGGGTTTTATACATGGCTTTCTATGTGACTTCTTTGTAGAAATATATATTTGTTCGAGCTGGCATGGTTCAGCTTTACATGGTTTCAAGAGGATATTGTGATGAATAATTATCTAATAGCTTAATCCTGCTTGATTGGTGGGTGGCTGGAAGATATATATGCCATATCTTCTTGGGTTTTATACATGGCTTTCTATGTGACTTTTTTCAGTTGCTTTGTAATATGGTCTGTGTGTAAGGGATTTTTTTTTATTGCTTTTTAATAAATTATATTCAAAACTGCAGGCGGAACTTATTTCTGGATTTATTGTCCACGCATGAAATCGCCACTTGAAGTGGCCATTTCTCGTCCACGCAAGCTGTTGATGTGGCCATATAGAGAAATCACCGTTTGAAATGGCGACTTTGCTAAACTCGCCAATAGAAATGGCGAGTTCAGTAAAATTGTCTTTTGAAATAGCAATCTCACTGAAATCATCAGTTGGATTGATGATTTTAGTGAAATCGCTTTTTGGACTGATAATTTCAATGAAATCGTTATTTCAAAAGATGATTTCATGATTTTAAATACCCCACTCCCCACCCCTTCCCTTCTAGCATCTAATCATCCCCCCCCCCCCAACTTCCCTTGCTTTCTAAAACCCCTGATAATCCCCGCAACTTTGTTCTCTAGGACCCTTTTGATGTGCTGATAACTTTCTCTAAAACTCCCCCATCCCCTTGCTCTCTAAGCATCCAGAGAACCCTCTCTCTCTCGTGTCTATATTTCAGTCTGAATCAATTACATGGCTTCAAGAAAATATGAGAATATTTTCAAAGGAAAATGAGCTCGAGTGGAAAAGGAAACAAAAGTCTCGTGATAGGTATGAAGAAGATTTATTTTTGAACTCTGAGTATAGTAAAAAATATCAATCAAATTTTTCTCAACGAAAAGCTATAGGGGAAGAATAGTTAAGTTCTTTTAGTGATTTTCGAATTGAGTTTTTGTTTGAAAGAATGGGTTGACATTCCATGATTACATTGAATAAGCCAACATATCTATTATAGTTAAATATTTTTATAGTAATTTTAGCTTTGATAGATCAGCTTGTTATGTTTTATGCTTTGTGAAAGGAAAGATGATCGTGTTTGACTTGTGATATTTTTGATCAAATTTTAGGTATTCCATCAAATGGTGGTCGATACTTTAATATCACTTGTTGGAGTCATAATAGATTAGGTTACCGTAATTGTATCAGAACTATTTTTGAAAATGATAGTTTTGGACAAATAAGTAAACCTAATGCATATCTATTATTATCGAAAAATAGATTAATTCATCATATATTAACGTTTAATTTTCTGTCTAGAAGAGATCATAGAGATAATGTATCACATATGGATATTTATCCCTCACAAACATTTTTTCAGATGATAGTTAATCTGCCTTGTGTAGTGATAAACTATATGATTGAATGTCTTGAAAAATCCAAAACTTTTTGTCCTATGGAGTTGTTCTGACTGCTATTTTCGAGGTCTTTGATGTCCTATCACTGATGATGATGAAGTTGTTGAGATCAGACCCACTGACACTTACGACAAGTCATCTCTTAGGTTAAGATAATAAACTTAACATAATCACTTAATTTACTGTAATTAATACATGAAAATTATATTACAAATCACTCTTAATAACACAAAATAAATCAAACCTAATCATATATTTTAATTTAAACATTTGAAATTATAAATTAAAAAAATTTTGGATGGTTGGAGAAATGTAGAAGAAACATGGGGAACATGCGAGGCTAATGGAGGATGGACATCGGATGGGGAAGTCGGTGATCCACTCTGTGTCACAGTCAAAAACACGAAAAAAAAAAAAAAAAAAGGGATGCACGTGGCTGGAGGGTGAAGAGGACTTTTGAATCAGAGGGAAAGGAGAGAAATGGGACCAGTTTAGATGGAAAGGCGAGAAGAAAGGTCGGAGTGCAGGGAGACGGGCGGGGATCGCGGGGGCTTCTGGAAAACTCCCTGAAACTGCCATTTGAAGGGGTGATTTCACTTGAACGGGCAATTTCAGTAAAATCACCCTACTAAAAGATGATTTGAGAAATCATCACTTCAAATGGTAATTTCTCGATGTGGCAAATTTTCACGACGTGACATCACGTCTGTCATATGAGAGGCATGAGGCATGAAATCATCGCTTCAAATAACGATTTCACACGTGGACAATAAATTCGAAAATAAGTTTCAGATGATCGTCATTATGAAAAATAATTTATTAAAAAGTAAAAAAAAATCCATGAGTAAATGGAATATATTTTTTTGGTCGTGCACGTGTGAACGTGTCAGGTTCCTACAGGCTTTTATTGAGTTCATTTGGAACAATACCAAAAAAACATGTACCACGGATGCAGCCACAACGACAACTACTTCTCTATAACTTAATTTTCAGTAGTTTTGAACTTTTGATCTCAACGGTCATAAAAATTGAACTTGATAATCTATAATGTAGTCCTTGAAACATTTTTTTTAAAAAAAATCCAAAACTGGACTTCTTTAGCCTTATAGTTGCCAAGCCCCTTCTACACCATTTCTTTGATTTCATGGATTATTAAATGCAAAGGTTTGGAATAAAAAGAAAAATTTAGAAGAGGTGAAAATGATTCAAGAGAAAAATATCATGGATGTGAGAGATGATTTGATGAGCAAGAGGTTAGGTGAAGAGATTTGATGAGAAAAAAAAAAAAAAAAAAAATATATATATAATATATATATAAATAAATAATATAATATATATATATAAACGGTCTTTTCTTATGAAGGATCTTTCTTACATATGAGATTGAGAAAAGAGAATTTTGGAGGAAATCTTATGAATAAAAAAAAAAAAAAAATTGATGAAAAGAAGCAGACGGGGAGGTTAAATGAAAAAAATAAAAATAAAAAAATGTGGATGATTTTTCCTCACGAAGGATCTCCTGTCGAGTGCAATTTTTTTTTAAATTATAACACTAACGCACTCCATTTATAGAGATTCTCTCATCCATAAATAACTTTAAATTTTAAAATAAAAATAATATAAAAAGAGTCCCATCTCATGATTCTTTACGGTCTCCGCCCCGTATGATTTTTCCGTTCCTGGTCTCCAAAAACAGTGTGTCCTGGTCGCCTTCATGCGCCCGAGCTTCCTTTTCTCCACGTGTCTCCGACTGCATGCTCAGGTCGCTATCTCCACGAAACCCCTCTTCTTCCCCAAAACCACCCACCCTTACTGTAACGCACGGTAGACATTTCCGTAATTTTTCTAACCATTGAGGTCATCCTCCCATCGAATGCCCAACGGATCAGAAATACGCGGCGATCCGCCCCTCCCTCATCCGCTGCGCCCAACTTTCCATATTAAAATCCTCCTCCTCTCCTCCACCTCCATTTTCTCGTTCCTCTTCCCTGCTCTTCATCTCCTTCTCTTCCCTCAATAACGGTCGTCTCCTCGCTCCTTCTCTTCCTCTTTAAACATGAGCGGCTTCCACCGATTCGACCTCCTCGATCCTTCGTCTTCTCCTCCTCCCTTCTATAGAAAGACCTCCTTGTTCTCCCGGCCAAGAGCTCTCTTCCCCTTTCCCTCACCTTTCGCAGACGCCGTCGAGCTCGTCGAGGAGCACCTCGGCCTCTCCCTCGATGCCCCGAACCCTAGCCCAAGCCTCCTTGATCTCCCCCTCCAATGCCTCGTCCCCTTCCCTCCGCCCACCTTCCCGCTTGACTTCTTCGACAGCGCGGCTGATCTGATCCAGATCGACCGCCCGGCGTCGCCAACCGCCGTCATCCGGTGGATCCAGGAGCGGGCGGAGATGGAAAGCTGCATCCGGAACCTCAGCGACCGGGTCGCTGCCCTTGAACTGGGGTATGATCGGGCCCTCGGCTCCAGGATCGACACCGGTGACTGCAGGTATAAGTGGACGGCCGACATCAAGGGGGCGAGGGGGCAGGGGTACGATCAGAAGTATAAATTGATAGCGGAGACGAACCGAGGGTTGGAGATGAATGTCAGGTGGACGGTGGAGATCAAGGGGAAGGCGAAAGATGGACCCATGTCCCACACCTACTCGTTCCAGGCGTCCACGGTTCCCGCTGGGGCCACGCAAGATGCGTTGGAGAAGGTGAAGAAGAGCAACAAGAGGGCGGGGAGCACCGCGCGGGTGGTGGAGATTGAAGAGTCTTTTAATCAAAGGCCCGTCACCTCAAGAAAGGTCCGTCATCTTAGCTTCTTTTAAGCAGTGCTTGTTTTTTCACTTATTAATTTCACTTTTTCGGTTGCATTCATAAATTTATGCGATCTGAGAAATTTTATTGGATTATAGTTTATAATGCTTCTTTTTAGATGGAAATAAACAAATGGACGCAAGGCGTTAACTATCAGTGAAAGAGAGAATATTGTTCAATGAATAGAATTTAATTAGTCACATGACTTGTTAGAGCACTTGATGGAAATACGAGGCTCGGGGATTGGAAAATGAAGCTAGGGATAGAGATGAAAGAGATGAGTGAAAGTATGGCCTGCAGATGGTACAGTGAAAAGATAGAGACAAATTACAAGGCAATGACTCTATGGGGGTAATTTAATGAGGGATAATAGAGGATTGGTTTAGGTCCAACGTGACAAGATGGATTATTTGATATTCATAAGGTGGGGATTGGTCCATGGTGAGCACCAAATGTAACAACTCAACTCATTAATGCATGAGGCTTTCCCTCAAAATTTATTTTGATTAATTGCTGGAAACTCCAGATTATTACATTTAGGTGTTTGTATATGTGAAATTAGATGTATAAGCTATGATGTCAATATCTGGTTCCTTCCCAAACCAGGTTGTGCAAACTTGTACCATGATGGATCTTACTCTGTTGGGAACTCAACAGCTTGTATCAATGACATTTTTCAAGCTAATACAGGTACTCATCGCGCACAGAATTCATTGCATGAGACCACTTTAGAGACTGAGGCTGACTATACAAATTTGAAAGTGGTACTAATTGTGCTGGCTTTTGCTTTCATTATGGACCATTATCCGTGCCCCTATCCTGCCCACAGTTGATACTTGATAGCATGTATAATCTGCAGTCCCTGGAATACTTTCCTAAAATCACTAATTAACTTCGTTAAACATTATTTTAAAGCTTTATGTGATTTCATGGGCTGAGGAGGTATGAGCAGTAGTTTTCAAGGAGTGCAAGAATTTTTATGTTTTATGTACCAATCCACAAGAAAAATTCTTCGCAATGAAATCTTCATGAAAGATAAATCTTCAAACCCTAAGAAAGTTATTATTGCAAACTACTCATCTCTTTCTAACTCTTTTACTCAGTTTAATGCATTTAGGAATGATTCACAAAATCTTCTTGTCCCAGATAGTCAATTGATAGTCACTACCAGAAGTGTTACTTTGAGAATATATGAAAGTGATATTTGCATTTTGGTGATTGGTTTCCTTTTCAATTGGCATCAATTATAGATGCCTGATGTACTATTGGGAAACCGACTCAGCAAAACTGGTAGCAAAGCTTACAGTAATGACTATATGAATTTAAAAGTTAATATGGCACTGAGAAATTGTTAAACTGTGTCAATGGAAAAAAAAAAAAAAAAAAAACAAAAATTGGAAAAGTTTTTGCCATTTCTACATTTGTAAGCATTTATTATCAGAGTGGAAGTCAGAGCTAATGATTAGCTAAAAGGTTAAGAATGGCCATCTTCATGCCATTTTATGTGATCTGTGATAATAATATTACTTGTCATGCATCAGAATATGAATGACATGCTAAGGCAATTCCATGACTTTCTTAAATGTAGCTGATCTAAGTATCCTAATTGCAAACTTTTCATAAACTTGTCAATGAAAAAAAACAAAGTGGAAAAGCTTTTGCCATTTCTACTTTTGTAACTATTTATCATCAGATGAAAGTCAGAGCTAACAATCAGCTACAAGGTTAGGAGTAGCCATCTTCATGCCATGTTATGTGATCTGTGATAACAATTTTACCAATCATGCATCAGAACATGAATGACATGCTAAAGCAATTCCATGACTTTCTTAAATGTAGCTGATCTAAATATACTAATTGCAAACTTTTGATAATTGTTTTTTTTCTATGTACATGCATGCCATGTTTCAGCATAATACACCATGATACTTGTATATGCCGACCCTAAGTCACCAAATGCATGATATTATGGTACTCTGATTATTGGTTATGCAAAGCTCCCTCTTCTAAGGTTTCTATTAATGCTTTGTTGACAATCTTTAGTGTCATCTGAGTTGTATTGAATATTTATCGAGATATAGCATGCTAGTCTGTCATGCCATCAAGAATAAATTTATAATCCAGTATGTTGGAATGCTAGTACAAAATTTTCAAAATAAAGCCAGCAATGCTGATACAAATTGAATGCCCATGAAACATCATCACTTCAGCATATCTGATTTTGTTTTAGACAGTTTCTCTATGCACCAGTTTCTTTAATGTTAATCTGTCTATTCTGATACTCTTTATAGTATAAAGTAACAAGCTTGTGATCTTACGGTCATTTATATGTAAATGGAGTTCTGCATACAGCAAATTGCTGTTACTGACTTGAATAGATGAAATGCATGTTAGCTTGATCTTGAACCAGAAGCTCTGTCTATATATGTGGTCATCTTATGGATCAAAGTATGTTCCATAGTATGAGTGGCTACTACTGAAAAGAAAAACTGAAAGAAATGATTGGCTACTTAAATTTAAAATTCTGAAAATATATTCAATATGACTGAAGCAGTTAAACTTGTAACACTTTTAATGTCATCTTGCATTTTGTGGATGCCTTGTTAACAATATTCAGATTGTTTTCCCTCTTCTCTTTTAAGGCTTTTGCCAAGAGGTCTCATACCCGAGAAAGGGGTAAGAAGAAGGAATTATTACCACAAGATGCTGCAATGTTAATTCAGATGAGTTATAGAAATCATCTGGTCCGGCGTTCTCAAGTACTTCGTGGACTTCGGGATCTAGCAGTGGCCAAAGCCAAGTTGAAGGAGATTAGGGCCTTATTCAACAATTTCTCTTATCATCAACGTATAGCAATTGATGCAGAAGAACGCCAAAGGTTCTCTGAGAGAATTATTATTCTCCTTCTTACAGTAGATGCCATTGAGGTACTGTTTCTACCATTCTAGCAATCTCATAATTCTATTTTTTAGCTAATTAAATAGCTTCATATGTATTTATCTAGTTGTGTCGTGGACTGAGAGGTCTTTGTATTGATTCTGGCCATTCAATTATGTGCATGGAACTCAAAATGCTTTGGTATCACTGTGGCCATGCTTTTATGATTATTTTACTTCATAGTCTGCATTAGTATTTTTCCTACGACTATTAAATTTTATCTATTTTCTTCTCAAACTTTCCATCCAATCAGCACTGTTCACTGTGTCGTTTTATTAATCATTGTATTTTGGTGTTATTAAAGAACCTTGCTAGTCACAACGTGGTATATGCAACAATGGCTATCTCAAAACATCTCATATTGATGAATCAAAACCTTTCAGTTTTCATGGCAGTCTGTTGTAAAATTAGGAGACTGCCGAGTGTACAGCTGCACCTTGAGTTGAAACCAAGGGTTCTGTTTGTCATAAGAATGATCTAAGGAGAAGCATCACTTGATGACTTCATATTTGTTTATCTCCTTCCCTAGAAGATGGTGATGATATTGCCAACCACACTGAGAATGAAATTCAATTTTTCTCCTTGAAAGAAATGCTTCTTTGATGATTCTCACATGTGTCATTTACATATTTAGAAAGCACATGAACAAGCTTTTGGTGTGGAAATTGATGCAACTTTAGCAAGATCTTTCATCTTATAAGATAGACCCCTAGAACTACTCCTTTCCACCCGATTTTTGATCTATTTATGACACAGGAGTTTGGAAGACCCCTATTGTGGAGGCCGAAAAGAAGCTATTCCCTTTAGGTACTATATTTCTTTTTTATCCATCTGTAATTTGCATCAATACAACAATTGTCTTTTGTGTTTTTTGTCCCTTGGTTCCTAGGGGTGCAGAACTATATAGAATGGTACATTAAATTTTTAGAGTAGATAACATAGTGCACCAACTAAAAGAGTGCATGGTTATTGTTATTGATTAGGTGTTTTAGTATAAAGCACCAATTCCGATGACTGTGGACCACTGAAAAGAAGCTCAGTCATGCATTTCTTTTTTTCCTCATGTTCTGTTGCCTGTTTTTATGGTAAGTCAATCAGTAAGCTCAGGTTGATGTCTGTCAACCCAAGATGATGGCTTGTGTTAATTTGACTGCTCTTGCATTTGTTTCTCTTCTTAGGGCTCAACTTTAATGGTTCGGGCAGCAAGGAAGTCAATGGTGGAGGAACTGGAGGCTATGCTGGATGTGGTGGATCCGCAGCCATCTGGGAAGTTGGGTTCGTGAAGCGCAGAAAGTTTGATCTCCCTGCTGGTGGTTCCATGGTAAATGATATGGCTGCAGGCATGGCACAGGTCGTCAATATGCTTAACCAAGAAGATAGCCAGAGCAATGCATCGCCTGACTTCATTTTCTAAATCTGTGTTAGATTTTCCCTCAAAAAGTAGGGAGAGATTTTGCAGTTTCTAACTATTTTCAGGGACTACAAGAGCAGTGCTGTTTGCTTTGCTATATTTTTGTTTAATTTCTTTGGTTGAACTGTTCAGGACAGTTTTGCTGGACCTATTATGTGCTAAGCAAAGCAGCATATTTTCTACTTCTCTATCTGAAATCAGGGTGGTCCTTTTACCATCATTTTGATAGTAAAACTGTTAGTCATCAGAAGTTGCTTCCTTGGACTAAATATGTTGCTTGTAATTAGTTTCTGGTGTTGTGAATTGATGGTAGGTGATATCATTAGACAGTACTGGGAGTAAACATTGAAGATAATCAACCCGCAAATGATCAGCTGACTTTACCATTGCACAGGAATTTGCAGGACTGGACTGAAACACACTTGGCAAAGATCCGAACGGCAGAAAGTCACCTTATCTACACTTATATTTGCATCCAATTGAACATGGAGTCGTCTTGATATCAGATTTTCCCTTTAGGAGTAGGAAATAGTATCTTATGTTTTCAATATTTTACAACCCTTTTGGATTTCTCTATTATAACTCCTTTGGTTTGCATAATCTATTTGGCAAGAAATATTATCTCTTAATTAAAATTATCTCTTTATATCTTATTCTATTTAATATTATTTATTTATTTATTTTTAATCTATCGCCCAAGGATATTTGCTTTCTTTCATCTAAAATGATGGATGTTATGCTTCCCCATCAACGGTCCTAAAATAGTATTACAGAGAAAACACGAGTGATGGCATATATAGCCCTCTATAGCGCCGATTTTGTGCGCCATACAGTTGCGTGCATCATAGATTCTAGATTCCACCAACGTATATTATTTTTGTCCAAACTTTGCACCAACTTATATTATATCATTTGAGTTGTTAGCTGCTTGAAACTTATTATGGGTTCCTGTACCTGGCATTAGAGTGGTTCTTTTTGTTTTGCTTCGAACAATAGGGACTCTATTGCAACCATCCCTCGATGCCAACCTGCTTCATTGAATGCAGATTTGATTCCGTTGCTTGTGCTTATATTTCCTTGTGCTGTGAGCTAGCCAGAGGTGGAGGAAAGCAGATCTATCGAGATCCAAACTCGATAAGAGTTTATTTATTTATATAATAATAACTAGAACACATACGTAGATACATCGGCCAACAAAGAGATGCGTCATTTAGATCATGATAACATCAACACCTGATAAGGGCCCGTAGCCAACGCGACGCCCTCACTTCAATATAGCTCACACCGCGACACCATTAACATCAGGAAGCCAGAAAAGTCCCAGTGCTTTTGGGTATCCAGAGAATATTGTCTTGGGGCTGGAAGTGGCAGACGTTTCCAGTCCCATGCTTCGCTGGGAACCCTCGGAAGGCCAGGATCTTCGGGTTCGGACCATCCAGGTAATCATGGCACACGGCCAGCGCCTCCGCCTTCGTTCCGTCCTCCCCCACCATGGAAACCATGTGTGCCGTGGAGTTGCCCTTGGTGTGGCAGTGGAACACGGTGTATGCATAGGGCTGGACATGGCAGACCACCCAATCAGGGGAGTCCGTCGCCTCTCGCACGCCGACCACGTTATACTGCTGCTCCGAAGAGTCCTCCTTACCGACTCTCGTCGAAACAGTGTCGATGTCGCGAGTTCTCAGGGCCCATGTAGTGAAATCCAGCATGGATTCAAGTGAAGTGGCGCATTTCTTGATCTGACCATACCCCGCCGGCTCTTCGCACTCTTCAAGGGTTGTCTCGATCGCGTTGGCTTCGTGAGAACCGGGCTCGTTGGAGAAGCGGGAGAGGATCTCCGGAAGCTTGGTGGTGGTGAAGGGGATGGAGTCGGCCTCTTGGCGTGTCAGAAGGGACGGCCTGGAGCCGGTGCCGGTGAAGTGCAAAGTAAACTTGGCACCGTCGTGCAAGTCGTTCTCCAGAAAGAAATAAGAACGGAGTTTAGTGCTTGTAGCCATGGCCTTCGTTACAGGATGGCCAAGAGCTAGTTGCCCGACGTCGGTGCTATGCTTTATTAGGTCGGCAATGGCATTTGGCATGGGAGTGTCGGGCAGGACGCTTCGCCAGTAGAGCTCTGTAGGCGAGGCTGCATGGGTTACTCCAACTGCAAGCTAAAGCAATATCTTGTTTGGGTTAGTGGTCTACAAAGTAATCTCACATAAAAGAGGTAATTAGCTGCTCCCTTACCACAAGAATGGAGAGGAGAGAAAGGAGGTGATCCATGACCGTCTGACGACCCGAGTGAATGCTCAAAACACACAAAAGCTGGTGGATTTATAGAAGAAATCGAGCAAGTGTATGAAGAGAGGAGATAATAGAGTCAAGACCGGTCTTCATTTTTCTATATATATATATATATATATATATATATATCCAATAATGTACCGATTCCGTATGATTTGGATCTTGCTTTTGGATCGCTCTTAAAAAATTGGGCCTTTGTTTTTAGCAACTAAGACCAGCCGATTTATAGAATAAGCAAGAGTCAAGAACGGTCTTCGTTTTTTTTTTTTCCTTTTGTCATATATCCAATGATATAAATATTCCATATGATTGGAGTAAAAAACACGGATCTTGGTTTTGTGCAGCTCTCAAGAAATTGGCTCTTTGTTTTAGCAACTACAGAAAGACCTGCCGATTTATAGAATAAGCAATGCTATGGTAAGTCAGAAACATCACTCGACGAAATCACTCAACTCACTTCCACCATTATTCGCGCTGCTTCATTATGAGGTGCAGTTCACAATGCAAAATTCCAGTTTAGTGGGATAAGAATACACACACCAGCTGGATGGTTTTCTAGAGTTACATTTTTGTGTTATTAAAACATTTTTCTTCACTAAAAAAAAAAAAAAACATTTTTGTTGACAGAAAAGACAGAAAAAGAGGCGTTTTATCAAGCTCAAAGGCAGGTAGTAGCCAAATGTCGTGAACATATTTAATGAAAGGAGCAATGCTATCGTAACCCCAAAAGAATTACTCAGAAAAGTTGCTCATCTTTCTCGCACCATTACTTTGTTTAATATTACGGTATAATTCACAATGCCAATTCATAATTATTGAAGCATTTTTCTTCCAAAAAGAGCTTCACCACACCCCCATGATCTTGGCTGAAAGCACAGGAGTGCAGTGAAAGCTAGTACCTATATGAACCGTATGTATGGTACCAATGCGTAGCTCCCCTCTCAACGAGGAGGAGAAAATGCTAGGAAGCAGCATCGTTTTCTTTCATATTTTGTCCAACATTCTAAATTCTTTTTTCTCCATGCTGAACTAATTTTCTATTTCTTTTAACACAATTATGCTACCTTTATCGGTCACGGTTATAGTTGCTGTTGAAGACCCGATGGGCATGGGCAAAGTTGTCCGTCGAAAAGGGAGCAGGGTCCACGGGTAGGGCGAGGGTAGCCTTGGGGATAGAGTTAAAATGGATCGTTGGGTTTCTATTTTTAGGGTCGGGGTATTTTCTTTTCTATTTTTTAAGAGAAAGATGGAGACAATCGATGAATGAGATTACTGAGCTCGGACTGGGGTATTTCAAAAATTTTCAGGCCCAAATCTGATCCGAAGTCCAAAACAATTTGACTTGCATTTGAGTAGGATGTGGCCTGGCTCGGCCCGACCCATTTCTAGCCCCATCCCAATGATCTAAGATAACCACATTCGATTTGCTATGTTCCGATGATTAAAAATTTTTAGGTATTCATAGATAATATATTTGATATTCTATAGAAATTCAAAATCACTGATCATATAATCCCAAAACTACCACTGATATATTTCATAAAAATATATTTATTAATCATATAAAATATTAATATATATATTAATATATTAATTATTAATATATTCTATAAAAGCTATCTATTAGTCCTATAAATTATGAATCCTATAAAGATTTGTGGTATTGTGGTGTTGGATCTTCTGTGCACTGGTAAATTTACATCTAATATTGAGTAGATGCATTGTCTTTTCTTGATTAAATAAACAGGACTATGAAGTGACACGTGGCTTCAACATGGCACCATGAACATCACCGAAAGCTGTTTTTATATTTTGTTGATGAGCGAACCTACTTTACAATTTTGAACCACTACTTCCAAATTGAGCCTCCAAAGGTAAATAATGTAAAAGCAAATAGAACACTGCATTAGATTATGAAATCATATTTTAAATTGCTTTTAGTTGTTGTGTTGAATTAGACTTCAAGTATCTAAATCCTTTAGGAATAAAAGTGATTATGGTTCATGTCAAACAATAATTTATTGACCAAATCATTTCATATATTGTCATACTGAAATTTTTATTGTGTTTTCATGAACAGCGAGTAGATTTAGTTCATAATGTTGTCACTTATGCTGATAACCTGAAAGAGAAACCAAGTGAGAGTGGCTCTTATGTTGGACTATCCTTTCAGAGATTTATGAATGGCCTATCCTTATTGTAGTGTTTATCACGGAAAATGGACCAAAATATTTCGTTGATGTTGAAGAAATCGATATTAGGGAGTTAAAAATGTTTGCCTGGACAGAAAGGTCTAAAATATGCATGTTTTACATGAAGTGAAACATATTCAAGTGTTTGCTGAAAAGGTAAGGGTTGTAGAACACCTAAACAAACAAGGACAGTGATATCATCCAGACAGGAGCTTCTCGGCATGCATGTTCCATACTCTTTTTTTTTTTTCACTTTTGTCAATTGTGCAATAAGCTTCTGGTGTGAAGTGTAATACTATTCCCTTTGTATACCATATTTCTTTTTTATCCCTCTGTTATTTGCATGAATACAACAACTGTCTTTTGTTTTGGTCCCTTGGTTTCTAGGAGAGCAGAAGTATATAGAATGGTAGAAGTTTTAGAGTAGATAGCATGGTGCACCAACTCAAAGAGTGCATGGTTGTTGTTATTGATTAGGGGTTTTAGTATAGAACCAAGTCTGATGACTGTGGACCACTGAGAAGAAGCTCAGTCATGCATTTTTTATTTTTTCCTCATGTTCTGTTGCCTGGTTTTATGGTAAGCCAATCAGCATGCTCAATTCGATGTCTGTCAACCCAAGATGATGGCTTGTGCTCAATCTGACTGCTCTTGCATTTGTTTCTCTTTTTAGGGCTCAACTGGAGTGGTTCGGGCAGCAAGGAAGTCGATGGTGGAGGAGCTGGAGGCTATGCTGGATGTGGTGGATCCGCAGCCATCTGGGAAGTTGGGTTCATTGAAGCGCAGAAAGTTTGATCTCCCCATTGGTGGTTCCATCGTAAATGATATGGCTGCAGGTGTGGCACAGGTCGTCAATATGCTTAACCAAGAAGATAGCCAGAGCAATGCATCGCCTGACATCTTGTGAACCGGTCACTCCATTCTCTAAAATACTGCAAGATTTTTCCTCAAAAAGTAGGGAGAGCTTTTGCAGTTTCTAACTATTTTTGAGGATTACACTGGCTTGCTTTGCTATATTCTTGTTTAATTTCTTTGGTGGAACTTTTTGGGACGGTTCTGATGGACCTATTATGTGCTAACCAAAGCAGCATATTTTATACTTGTCTCTGTCTGAAATCAGGGTGATCCTTTTACCATCATCATTTTGATGGTGGTTGCGGCCAATCCCCTCATTGTCTGATCGTCGAGAATACGCACCTACAAAGAAAGTCCTCACTGACCGGAGATGCCTCCGACGGAGACCCTCCGACGCTCAAGTCAGAGAGGAGACTAAGCAACAGTGAAAAATCAGAAGCTCAACGGAAGAGAGAGCTTGAGAGCTTAAGAGCTTTTCGAGAGCTTACTAAAACTGTTGCCTTATCATATTTTATAGTAGAATACGGTATGATCCCGCCGTTAATGGTGCAGACAACTGGGGAGTTATCAAATCGTCGGGGGCTGTCAAATCGACGTGGGTTGTCAGATCATCAGAATTAACCCATATCCTTCGCAGGACAATGCCCCAGGGCGGTCGCACAGCATGTCCTTGACAGGACAACAGCCCATAGCGGTTGTACGGCGTTTGGGCAGGCTGGCCGACTATATGTTGGTATTCGATTATCGGGACGTCGGGTGACGACTCGAAAACACCGTCGGCTGATCTGGTACCTTGTGGAAGTCAGACGTCGGCCGCCACCCCCGACAGTGAGTCGGTGATATGGGTTCGGCCGTTCGGCCGGTTGGAAACAGTATTGGTCTGTTCGGTCGGCATACCTTCGGTCAGATATCGTCGGCAGTCATTGTCGGAGTCGTCTGTCCGTCCGATGGGTAGAGTCGGGCGTCGGTCGGACCGTTCCGAGGAAAGTTGGCATATAGGGGTCAGTCGGTATATCCCAATAGTTGTCCCCCCCACTCCTGAGTCTGATGTCGTGTTAGCCCGCGTTACCACGTGGGCAACGGCCTCGGGCGAAAGGAGTGGTTTTTCATCACGTCATACTCCGACTCTGGCGATCGCACCAACGGACGATCCGGTGTCAGACATCTCATCGGGAATGCAAACTGCCATCGATTAATTAATTCCAAGATGCGATTTTTCTGCCACGCGTCAGGGGACTATTGGGCTGGAACTGTTCACACGGATGGAGGCGACGTGGCTCGATCTGGGACAGGTGCGTCGAACCATCGGACCGAGGAAGGGCCCAGGCGCTGCCACATGTCGACATACGGGAAACCCTCGTTCGGCACGCTTTCATCTCGACCGTCGAAGGACCTTATATATATGTGGCCACCCACATCCAAAACTTCACTTTTTACTGCCCTGTTTCTGGCGCTGAGGCCCTGTCGAGTTGTCTCCCAGTTCTAGGTAGCTGTTTCCGTCCTCCTTCTTTGAAAGCTCTTCTCGAAGTTTTTTCATTCTTGTCTCCTTGCATCCTTACTCCCTTGGCATTTTCCTTTTTGTTCTCTTTTCTTGGGGCTAGTGTTATGGCTAGAACCTCTTCTCGAGGAAGTCAGTCGGGGAATCCGATCGATGATTCTCGATCGACCCCAGAGGTGGAGGCTTCTTACTTTTGGGGCGAATGTCGAACGACTTAGGGAGCAGTATGGTATCCCGGAGTAGTTCGAACTTTTCGCCCTGGGGCTGTGGGTCAGGTTAACAACCCGCCTCCGGGCCAGGTGGCCTTTTATGTCGAGGACCTTCGGGCAGGTCTTCGCTTCTCGATTCTGGAGTTCGTCCGAAATATCTTGAATTATTACGGCTTTCCCTAGCACAACTGGCACCGAACTCAGTCCGGTTAATAATCAGCTTTGCTTTGTTGTGTCGGCTCTTGCTGACCTTTCCCCGCATCTCTCTCTTCCTGGTGTTCTTTGTCCTCCGACCCCACCCGAAAGTCCGAGGGTGGTGGTTCTTCAATCCCGATAGGGCCTTTCATTCATTACCGATCTTCCATCGTCGATCCACGGGTGGAAGAATCAATTTTTCTTTGCTTCTTCTTCGCTACCCTGGGGGTTTCCTTCTCACTGGGCGACCCTCGAACTCAGCCGAACGAAAACAGTCGGGTGGAGGTAGGAGACCGAGAGGACTTTCACCGACTGAAGGATGTGTCGGTGCCGAAGCAGAGAGAGCTCATCATCGAGCAAGCTCTGTATGATGCCGGTCTGAGTTCGATTCTCTGCTTAGGTACAGTTCGGTCTGTCGGTCGTCTTCTGGCTTTTTCATCCATTTTCGGACTTGTGCTAATTTTTCATCGAAATTACAGGCATGCCATCGAGAGCAAGAATAACAGATGTCGACATTCGATAGCACGCGGTGAGGAAGAGACCAGCGCCCGGGGCCGAACCTTCGCGGCCACCTAAGAGGCCCCAGACATCATCCCCGACTGTCATTGCGATGGCGGCTGCGCAGCCTGACACCGAACGAGCGTCGGGCTTCGAACCGGTCATCGCCCTATCGACGCCGGTGGTGCCACTCAAGGCACCGTCCGAAGAAGGGGCGGCGGAGGGGGCCGCCGAAGGAACGTCGGTGCCCCCGCCTGTGGAAGAGGTTTGGGTCGAAGCACGTGAGCCCGAACGACCTACAGTGGCTCCCATCGCACCCTCGGGAGGAACTCAGTCAAGTTCAAGTTTCCCATCCTTCTCTGATCTTCGGGCCTGGGCGACTGATCGGGGGAAGGCTCCGATGGCACCGATGGATGACACAAGGTGGCGGACCACGTCGTGTCGTCCGACGTTTGGGTTCCCGAGGGAGCGTCAGCCCTGGCCAACCATAATTTGGCTAGGAGGTTGTGTCAGGCAACCATTCTCCCGATCGATCGGGAGCTCTTGAGGAGTCGACCGGTGACCGAGATGCTCTCTTACTTCTACCCAACCATGATCCAGGTGAGTTCTTCTTCTTTTTCTTTTCTTTCCATTATCATTTTATTTTTCTGACGACCGACCTTCTACTTGCAGCTGATCTACAACATATCCGAGTTGGAGGTCGGGTACCGGAGGTTCGGCGACGTCCAGGTGGCCTGGAAGGATAGGGCCGAAATCGCTGAAGCCGAGAAGGCGACGCTGGTTGAACAGCTAAAGCTGTCGGCCGACCGTGAGGTCAGGCTCGAGGAGGAGATTTTCTGACTCATCGATGGCCTGGCTGCCTCGGAGGCTGAACTTCAGTCGGCCTGCGAGCAGGTCCAGTGCAAGACCCATTCCGTTCACTGGCAGCGGTGTGAGCGGGACGACTGCATTAGAGAGCTCGAGGCCGAGTGCGAACAACTTCGGGTTAGCCTGGAGAATCTGGCTAAGGCTGAGGAGAACCTGTCCTCCGCCCAAGCCGACGCTGACATAGCGAATGCCGAGGCGGAGTTAGCTAAAGAGGTGCTGAGTCGGGTGGTGGAGGACTTCCACGGCTCGGACGAGTACCGGGAGGAGCTTCTCGAGAGCGGCTTCGCCTCTTTCCGAGTGGGGTACGAGGATGCTCGGGATACAATTCAGAATCTGCACCCGGAGCTCGACCTGAGCAGCGTCATTTCTCCAGGGTCGGAGGACCAGACCGCAGAGGAGGAGGCCGACCCAATGCAGGAGGATCAGACGGCTGCAGACGAGGCCGTCCCTGGGCCGGTGGGACGAGCTACCGAAGGTGAGGCGGCTCCAACCTCTGGTCCCACTCCGACCCAAGCAGGTACATCGATCGCTTTCGAACTCCTTCCAGTGCAAGAGGTCGATTCTGACGAATAGTCGGAGTGTCTGCTCCATTGTTTTTGCATTCTTTTGTTTTTTGTTTCGCCTTTGATACTTGTAATCGGGCTTCGGCCCAATTTTGTAAGTCTAATTTCAACTAAATGAAATCAAAGACTTTTCAAAATTTTCTCGCATGTGGTTCAAAGTATATGTCTTGCCGAGCCATCTCCGAGAGTATAGGTCGTAGCCCCGACATACCTCGTTAGGACATTCGGTAGGATCTAGCGTAGTTGATCAAGATAGTTAGTGGCGTGCGCCATGCTAAGGGCACAACAAGCCTCGATCGCAAGTCGGCGTCCTGACTGTCGTACAGGTTGCATAGGATCCGATGGTCGGGAGTCATCCTGACTGTAGGTCGAGTGTCCGTCGCCCGGACCTTGGTCGGGCGTGCACGTCGGGTCGGGTATCGGCCAATCACCAACGTAGCATGTCGACATGATCATTCCGTAGAATCTGATAGTCGAGTAGTATCCGACATATTCGGATAGGATAACGATGACAAGTCGAATATCCATTGTCCGGCCCTTGGTCGGACATGCACGTCGGGTCGGGTGTCGGCCAATCTCCGAACGTAGCATGTCGACATGATCATTCCGTAGAATCTGATAGTCGAGTAGTGTCCGACGTATTCGGATAGAATAACGATGACAAGTCGAATATCCGTTGTCCGACCCTTGGTCGGGCGTGCACGTCGGGACGTACGATAAACGGTGGCAAGCCAAATATTCTTCGATCGATCGAGATCAAGTCGGTATGTCACGAGTGCGACTGCGATCGTCTTGACGTTTTGCCCTTCTTAGTCGAAGCTAAGTCGGCAAGTTAGCCGGCTATGTTGATCGAGAGTCGACTGTGGAAGGAGCGCAGCTTCATCTTAGAGAGGTTTCATCGCCAGCACTAGCCTTCCATTAGTGTAGACAGAACGGTTCTCGTAAGAGTCTGATATGTCGTCAGCGATCGGGCCGTAGGTTCCCAACGAAATGTTGGGCCCAAGTCGGGGCATCGGGACCCGTACTTCTGGCGAGGGCCGACCCTCAACGGAGAGCTGGACTTTGTAGACTCTGGAGTTTTGAAATTGAGTTATATTCCGAACAAGGGCATACAAAATTCACTGATGATACAATTTCAGGTTGTCGGCATTTCAAGTCCAGGGAATAGCCATCCCTTCCAAGGTCTCAAGTCGGTAGGCGCCCGGCCTGCAAGTATCCGCTATCTTGTAGGATCCTTCCCAATTCGGGGACAGTTTCCCTTGATCCTGGGGCTTCGAGACTTCTGCCTTCCTTAAAACTAGGTCTCCAGGTCTGAAAAACCTTGGCTTAACTTTAGCATTGTAGTATCGGGCCACTCTTTGTCGGTAGGAAGCCATGCGGAGTTGAGCCTCGCATCGAAGCTCGGGTAGAAAATTCAAGTCAGCTCTCCGACACTCGGAGTTGCCTGGTTCACAGTATTGCTCAACTCTAGTCGATGGTAGCCCGATCTCTAGTGGGATCATTGCCTCCGTCCCATAGGCCAAATTGAAAGGAGTTTCCTCGGTCGGGACATGGGGTATCGTTCGGTACGTCCACAGGATCGAGTGCAATTCCTCGACCCAGAGGCCTCTGGCTTTGTTCAGTCGAGTCTTCAATCCATGCAGAATGATCCGATTGGTCACTTCAACTTCTCCATTGGACTGTGGATGCCCGACCGAGGTCAGCTTGTGCGTGATATAAGATCTCACATAGAATTCTCTGAAATTATGGTTGTCGAACTGTCGTCCATTGTCGGTGATGATAGTGTGTGGTAGTCTGAATCTGGAGATGATGGACTTCTGGATAAAGTCTTCCATCTTACGTTCGGTGATTTGCGCCAGGGGTTCGACCTCCACCCACTTGGTGAAGTAGTCGATTGCGACGACTTTGAACTTCCTTTGGCCAGACACCGGGGGGAAAGGGCCGAGTATGTCGATTCTTCATTGGGCGAAGGGCCACGGGGCGACAATGAAAGTTAGTTGGTTGGGGCCCGATGTTGTATGTTGGCATACTTTTGACATAGCTCACACCTCCGCACCAAATCAGCCGCATCTTTCTTCATGGTGGGCTAGTAGTAACCTTGCCGTAAGACTTTGTAGGCCAGAGATTTGCCCCCCAGGTGACTTTCGCAGATCCCTTCATGTACCTTTCTGAGTGCGTAGTCCGCGTCCGTCAGTCCCAGGCACCTTAGCAAGGGAAGGAAGAATGACCTTTTGTAGAGTCGCCCGTCCATCATTACATATTGGGAGACCGTCCACCAGAGTCGCTTGGCTTCCGCGGGATCTTCGAGACTGGATCCGTCAGTCAGATATCGAATGATCGGATCCATCCAGCTTGGCTCAGTCGTCAGTTGTAGCACCTCCTCAGCTCTGTCGATGCTCGATTGCTCGAGACTCTCTACGAGCGTCCATCCCAAAACACCGTAGGCAGATGTCGCGAGCCTGGAGAGTGCGTCGGCCCGAGCATTCTCCATCTTGAGAATGTGGGAGATCTCGAAATACTTGAGGTGTGTCACGAGATCTCTCATCTTCTGAAAATATTTCGTCATGGTCGGATCCCGCGCTTCGAATTTGCCTCTAACTTGCCCTACAATCAGTTGGGAGTCGGAGAAGACTCTGAGGCTATCGATCTCGAGCTCCTTCACCACTCTCAAGCCAGCGAGAAGCGCTTCATACTCGGCTTGATTATTGGAGGCTTTGAAGTTGAATCAGAGGGCGTACTCAATAACTACTCCCTCCGAGTTGGTGAGCAGGAACCCAGCTCCGCTCCCTTGAGCATTGGAAGCTCTGTCTATGTGTAACACCCAGGTTGACCCGGGGTTATATTCAGAGGTCGCAGCTTCTTTGGAGCTCCTGTCTTCTGACATTTAGTCGGTTGTCGGGCATTCTGCGATGAAGTCGGTCAGGACCTGGGCTTTCAGGGCAGGACACGATCGGTACTGGATGTCAAACTCGCTCAGCTTCACTGTCCTTTTCGCCAGTCATCCTGATGTGTCGGGACGATGCAAGATCGCCCTCAGGGGTTGGTCGGTGAGGACCACGATGGCATGTGCTTGAAAATACGGACGGAGTCATTGCGTGGATATGACCAAGGTGAATATCATCTTCTCTGCTCTTGAGTACAGAGTTTCGATTTCGTGGAGCACTTTGCTGGTATAATATATGGGTTGGTGAGTTCAGCTCTCATTCTTCCGGACGAGTACCGAACTAACCGCCTCTGGGGTGGTAGCCAAGTAAAGGTACAATATTTCTCTGACCTCTGGCTTTACAAGCAGGGGTGGAGAAGTCAGATATTTCTTCAAATCTTCAAAGGCTTGCCGGCACTCATTCGGCTAAGAGAAGTTCTTTATCTGTCTCAGGGTTTTGAAGAACGGGAGGCATCTCTCAACCGACCGAGAGATGAATCGGCTGAGTGTAATGATCCTTCCATTGAGCTGCTGTACTTTCTTTTTAGTATTCGTATGCCGCATGTCAATAATCGCCTTTATCTTCTCGGGGTTGGCCTCAATTCCGCGTTGAGAAATGAAGAACCCGAGGAACTTCTCCAAAGTTACCCCGAAGGCGCACTTGGTTGGATTTAGCTTCATCCGATGTCATCAAAGAGTGTGAAAGATTTCTTCCAAGTCTTGGATATGATCAGAAGCCTGTGCGCTCTTCACCAGCATGTCGTTCATGTACACCTCCATGTTGCATCCGATTTGAGCTTTGAAGATCTTATTGATGAGGCGCTGGTAGGTGGTTCCGGCATTCTTCGGACCAAGGGGCATCACTCTGTAATAGTAAAGGCCCTTGGCGGTCACGAAGGCCATATGCTTTTCGTCTTCGGGCACCATCCGGATCTGGTTATATCCGACAAAGGCATCCATGAAGCTGAGCAGTCGATGACCAGACGTCGCATCCACCAGTTGATCGATCTTCGATAGTGGGAAGCTATCCTTCGAGCAAGCTCGATTCAGGTCAGTGTAGTCGATACAGATCCTCCACTTTTCGTTGGCTTTCTTCACCATGACGATATTGGCAAGCCAGTCGGGATATGTGGTTTCTCTGATGAAGCCCACCTCGAGTAGCTTGTCTACTTCCTCGTTGATGGCTTTCTATCTTTCGGGGATGAAAGATCGTTTCTTCTGTCTCACCGGCCTCATGCCAGGGACGATGTTGAGTCGATGAATTATTGTTGTCAGAGGTATGCCGAACATATCCGCTGCCGACCAAGCGAATATGTCGACATTGGCTTTTAATAGCTCTATCAGCTGCTACCGCTCCGGGTCGGGCAACTGCGACCTGACCCAGATCACCTGTTCAGGATTCTTTGCCATCGGGATGGAAATCAGCTGTTCAGCCGGTTCACCCCGTTCTTCCTCTTTCCGTTGGTCCAACTTGTCGACCGACAGGGAATCCTTCAATTGATTGTTTTGAGTTGAGATTTGGAAGCATCGCCGAGCGAGCTGTTGATCTCCGTACATTTTCCCAGCTCTATTTTTAGTCAGGAGCTGGACCAGTAGGTGATATGTCGAGACTATTGCTCTGAGGACGTTTAGTCTGGGTCTTCCACGTATGATATTGTAGGCCGAAGGTACTCGGACGATCGTGAAGGTCATGCAGATGGTGCTTTGTCGTGGTTCGGCCCCAGCTGTCACGAGAAGAGCAATTTCTCCTTCCACTGCGACGGCCTCCCCGACGAAACCTACTAGGGGCGTAGAGACTCTCCTATGTCGGTCGGTCGACAGTCGCATTCGGAAGAAGATCGAGTAAAACAAAATGTTAGTTGAGCTTTCATTATCAATAAGAATCTTTTTTACATCATAATTCACTATTGTCGTCGAGACAACAACAGCATCATCATGGAGAGTTTGGATTCTTCGAGCATCTTCATCTGTGAAAATGATTACATCATCCTGACATGGCCTCTTCGTCGACTTCCCTTCAACAGTCGTTCCTCGATCTAGTCGTTTGGAGATCATATTGATGACTCCAGCAGTAGGCTGATTGATCGCTGCTTCTTCAGTCGGTTGGGGTCGTAGGTCAGGAAGTGGTCGGATCGATTGGGTCTCTTCGATACTTTTCGAGATATCCTGTCGTATGAGGGCCTCTATTTATCCTTGAGTTGGATACATTGCTCGGTGTTGTGACCGTGGCCCCGATGGAATCGACAGTATTTTTTTCAATCGAGGCCTTTTGCCTTCAAAGGCGGAGGCCGTCGTAGATATTCCACTCCTTCGATCTCCATCAGGATCTGCGCACGAGGAGTGGAGAGAGGGGTGTAGAAGTCATACCTGCGATGCGTCAGTCTCGGGCTCCATCGTCGGGGCAATCTCGGGCTCCATCGTCGGGGCGAGACCCATTTATCGATCAGAGGCCTGCTGGGTTCAGCAGGAGCCCGACTTTTCTTCTGCTTCTCCTTCTGGCCCGTTCCTTCGGTCAGGCATCGATCGAAAGCTCCTTCGTCCGTGCGCATATATTTATACGCGCACTCCAGCAATTCGACATACGTCTGGGAGAGGATCTTGTCCAAGGAATATGTGAATCGAGACCCCCTTAGCCCCCTCTTCATGGTCGAGATAGTCATATCTTCGTTAAGGTCCCAGACCTCAAGTGTGGCCACGTTGAATCGGGCCACAAAGTATCGGAGTGTCTTATTTTCTCCCTGCTTGAGAGAGAAAAGACTATCCGAGGTTCGTGGCGATTTTCGGCTGGTGCTGAAATGGGCTAGGAAAGAATGCTCGAGCTGTCTGAAGGAGTGGATACCTCCTGGGCAGAAGCCGAAGTATCAGGTCCTGGCAGCTTTACGAAGCGTGGCGGGGAAGCCGATGCAGAGGAGGGTATCAGTTGCCCCTTGAATTGTTATGAGAGCCTTGTAGCTCTTCAGATGGTCAACTGGGTCAGTGGAGCTGTCGTAAGGCTCCACATAAGGCATCTTGAACGACTAGGGATCGGTTCGTCAAGGATAAATCTGGAGAGAGGTTGGATGGTTCGAAAGTCGACATCGTTTGAAGACTTTTGACCATCCGTCTGGAGCTGGACAAGCCGACGGTCGATTTCTTCGAACTTACGTTCGTAGTCGTCCAACCGTCGGTGTTGAGAAACTCCAGGGGTCGAACCTCCCGATGAATTTGAGAGTGAGGCGGATGGTGTCCGTGGCCGCTTCTCCTTCCTCGCTCGCTCCAACTGGAAAGGAGATGGACGCCAAGATCGGTGGGTGTTGCGCCGTGGCCGCCTCTCCCCTTCTCGGTGGGAGTGCTGAGACGGCTGCTCTTGAGGAGGAGACGAAAGTTGACTCGGACGTCGGCGGCTGCTTCTGGACGGCATAGGGTGCGTCGCCGGTTGTTCCGCCGGCGGTTGCGGCAACTGAGTCAGTTGTTGTTGGAGATTTTTGACCGCATCCGTCAGAACGGTCATTTGCCACACGATCGCCGCGATCTGTGCCTCCGTGGTCACCACCGGATGCGGAGAGCTGGGTTCCACTATGGAGGGTAAAGGAGGGGCCTCTTCCCAGCGGGAAGAGTGCCTCACCGATCTGGTAGCTCTCGATCACTGAGTTCTGATTTTTGTCATCTCGAGAGATTTTTCAAGCTCTATGGAGCTCGCTGTTTTAACTCTGTCGACCCCCCTACCTGGCGCACCAAATCTGTTGCGGCCAATCCCCTTGTTGCCTGATCGTCGGGGATGCGCACCTGCAAAAAAAGTCCTCACTAACCTAGATGCCTCCGGCGAAGACCCTCCGACGCTCAAGTCAGAGAGGAGACTAGGCAACAGTGAAAAATCAAGAGCTCAGCGGAAGAGAGAGCTTGAGAGCTTAAGAGCTTTTCGAGAGGTTACCAAAACTGTTGCCTTACCCTGTTTTATAGTAGAATGCGGTATGGTCCCGCCATTAATGGTGCAGACAATTAGAAAGTTGTCAAATCATCGGGGACTGTTAAATCGACGTGGGTTGTCAGGTCATCAGAATTAATCCATATCCTTGGCAGGAAATGCCCCAGGGCGGTCGCACAGCATGTCCTTGACAGGACAATAGCCCATAGCGGTTGTACGGCATTTGGGCGGGCTGGCTGACTATATGTCGGTATTCGGCTGCCGGAACGTCGGGTGACGACTCAAAAATACCGTCGGTTGATCTGGTGCCTTGTGAAAGTCGGACGTCGGCCGCCACCCCCGACAGTGAGTCGATGATATGGGTTCGGCCAGTTGGAAACAGTATTGGTCTGTTCGGCCGGCATATCTTCGGTCGGATATCGTCGGCAGTTATTGTCGGAGTAGTCTGTCCATCCAGTGGGTAGAGTCGGACATCGATCGGACCGTTCCGAGGATAAATTGGCATATAGGGGTAGCCGGTATATCCCAACAATGGTAAAACTGGTAGTCACCAGAAGGTGCTTCCTTGGACTAAATATGTTGCTTATAATTAGTTTCTGGCGTTGTGAGTTGATGGTAGGTGATATCATTAGACAGTACCGGGTGGAAACAGCTGGAGATAATCAACCCAAAAATGATCAGCTGACTTTATCATTGCACAGGAATTTGCAGGACTGGACTGAAACACACTTGGCAAAGATCCGAACTGCAGAAAGTCACCTTATCTACACTTGTATTTGCATCCAATTGAACGTGGGTCGTCTTGATGTCAGATTTCAGAGTTTTTCCCCCATTTTTTCTCCTTCAAAGGAGCAAATTAATAATATCTTCTCTTTTCAATATTTTATAACCCTTTTGGATTTCTCTATTATAACTTCTTTGTTTGCATAATCTATTTGGCAAGAAATATTATCTCTTAATTAAAATTATCTTTTTATATCTTATTCTATTTAATATTTTTTATTTATTTATTTTTAACCTATCGCGCAAAAATATTTTGGTTTTTTGCATCTAAAATGATGCTTGTAATGCTTCCCCTTCAACGATCCTAAAATAGTATTACAGGAAAACACGACTGATGGCATATATAGGCCCCCTATAGCGGAGATTTTGTGCGCCATACAGTTGCGTGCATCACGGATTCTAGATTTGCACCAACGCATATTATTTTTGTCCAAAATTTGCAACAACATATATTATAACATTTGAGTTGTTACCTGCTTGAAACTTATTAGTACGGGTTCGTGTACCTGGCATCAGAGTGGCTTTTGCTTCGAACAATAGTGACTCTATTGCAGCCATCCCTCGATGCAAACCTGCTTCATTGGATGCAGATTTGATTGCGTTGCTTGTGCTTATATTTCCTTGTGCTGTGAGCTAGCCAGGGGTGGAGGAAAGCAGATCTATCGAGGATCCAAACTCGATAAGAGTTCATTTATTTTATGCAATAACTAGAACACAGGCATAGATACATCAACCAACAAGGGAGTCATCATTTAGATCATGATAACACCTGATGAGAGCCCGCAGACAACGCGACGCCCTCACTTCAATATAGCTTACGGGGCGACGTAGAACATCTGCATAACATAAGGAAGCCAGAAAAGTCCTTATTGGAGTCTCGCGTAGCTTTTGGGGATCCAGGCAATAGTGTCTTGGGGCTGGAAGTGGCAGACGTTTCCAGTCCCTTGCTTCGCTTGGAACCCTCGGAAGGCCAGGATCTTCGGGTTCGATTCATACGCGTAGTCATGGCACACGGCCAGCGCCTCCGCCTTCGTTCCATCCTCCCCCACCATGGAAACCATGTATGCCTTGGTTCTACCCTTGGTGTGGCAGTAGAACACGGCGTATGCATAGGGTTGGACATGGCAGACCGCCCAATCAGAGGAGTCCGTTACCTGTCGTACGCCGACCACGTTATACTGCTGCTCCGGCGAGTCCTCCTTACCGACTCTCGTCGAAACAGTGTCGATGTCGCGAGTTCTCAGGGCCGATGTAGTGAAATCCAGCATGGATTCAAGTGAAGTGGCGCATTTCTTGATCTGACGATACCCCGCCGGCTCTTCGCACTCTTCAAGGGTTGTCTCGATCGCGTTGGCATCGTGAGAACCGGGCTCGATGGAGAAGCGGGCAAGGATCTCTGGAAGCTTGGTGGTGGTGAAGGGGATGGAGTCGGCCTCTTGGCGTGTCAGAAGGGACGGCCTGGAGCCGGTGCCGGTGAAGTGCAAAGTAAACTTGGCACCGTCGTGCAAGTCGTTCTCCAGAAAGAAACAAGAACGCAGTTTAGCGCTTGTAGCCATGGCCTTCGTTACTGGATGGCCAAGAGCTAGTTCCCCGACGTCAGTGCTATGCTTTATTAGGTCGGCAATGGCATTTGGCATGGGAGTGTCGGGCAGAACGCTTCGCCAGTAGAGCTCTGAAGGCGAGCCGGCATGGGTTACTCCAGCTGCAACCTGAAGCAATATCTTGTTTGGGTTAGTGGTCTACAAAGGAATCTCACATAAAAGAGGTAACTAGCTGTTCCCTTACCACAAGAATGGAGAGGAGAGGAAGGAGGTGATCCATGACCGTCTGACGACCCGAGTGAATGAATGCTCAAAACACACAAAAGCTGGTGGATTTATAGAAGAAATCGAGCAAGTGTTTGAAGAGAGGAGATAATAGAGTCAAGACCGGTCTTCATTTTTCTACATATATATATATATATATATATATCCAATAATGTACCGATTCCGTATGATTTGGATCTTGCTTTTGGATCGCTCCTAAAAAATTGGGCCTTTGGTTTTAGCAACTAAGACCAGCCGATTTATAGAATAAGCAAGAGTCAAGAACGGTCTTCGTTTTTTTTCTCTTTTGTCATATATCCAATGATATAAATATTCCATATGATTGGAGTAAAAAACACGGATCTTGGCTTTGTGCAGCTCTCAAGAAATTGGCTCTTTGTTTTAGCAACTAAAAAAAAGACCTGCCGATTTATAGAATAAGCAATGCTATGGTAAGTCCGAAACATCACTCGACGAAATCACTCAACTCACTTCCACCATTATTCGCGCTGCTTCATTATGAGGTGCAGTTCACAATGCAAAATGCCAGTTTAGTGGGATAAGAATACACACTCCAGCTGGATGGTTTTCTTGAGTTACATTTTTGTGTTATTAAAACATTTTTGTTTATAGAAAAGACAGAGAAAGAGGCATATTATCAAGGCCAAAGGCAGGATAGTACCCAAATGTCGCGAACATATTGCATGAAAGGAGCAATGCTATCGTAACCCCAAAAGAATTACTCCGAAAAGTACCTCGTCTATCTCGCACCATTCACTTGTTTCATAGTACGGTATAATTCGCAATGCCAATTCATAATTATTGGAGCATTTTTCTTCCAAAAAGAGCTTGACCACACCCCTATGTTCTTGGCTCAGAGCACAGGAGTGCAGTGATTAGTAAGCTAGTAATTACCTATAAGAACCATATGTATGGTACCAGTGCGTAGCTCCCATCTCAACAGGGAGGGGAAAATGCTAGGAAGCAGCATTCTTAATTTCTTTCATATTTTGTCTAACATTCTAAATTCTTTTTTCTCCATGCGGAACTAATTTTCCTTTTCTTTTAACATAATTACGATAGAGGCCGTAGTACGTTGCTGCTCAAGACCCGATAGGCCTGGGCAAAACTGTCCGTCGAAGAGGGAGCAGCGGGCCGGGGATAGGCAGCTTAGGGGACAAAGCTGAAATGGGCCATTTGGTTTCTATTTTTAGGGTCGGAGTATTTTCTTTTCTATTTTTTAAGAGAAGTCCACGCGTGAGCCAATCATCATGCATGGTATGCACGGTGCATCAAGAATTTTTTTTTTTAAGAGATAGACAAAGACAGCCGATGTGAGAATGCTAAGCTCGAGCCGGGGTCTTTCAAAAATTTTCAGACCCAAGCTCGACCCAAAATCCGAAAAAAATTTAAGCCATATACTTGAGTAGAGTGCGGCCAGACTCGGCCAATCCATTTCTAGCCCTATTCCTGATGATCTAAGATCACCGCATTCAATTTGCTATGTTACGATAATTAAAGTTTTCTAGATATTCATAGATAACCTATTTGATATTCCATAGGAATCCAAGATCACTGCTGGTCATATAATCCAGAACTATATCTATTATATTCTATAAAAATATTTATTAATCTTATAAATTATGAATCTTATCAAGATATATTAATTATTATTATAAAATAAATATTTTATATATACTTATAATATATTATTTTTCAATACTAATGTCATGTATTTTGATTAGGAAAATGATATGAATATGAAGTACAATAATATATTATCAATGAATAATAATATGTAAATAATATGATTAATAATATATTATAATATAATATATCATAAATATAATATATATAATATGAATATAATATAATATTATATATAATATTGATATAAATATTGATAATATATTGATGTATTAATTTTTTTTTGTTGGACTAATAGATATTTTTATTCTCAAAATTTAACCCAAGACTATTTATCTTGGAGTGGTCTTGAATTTTCAATTCAAGAATAAATATTTCGTCATTGAGTTGGACAATTATTTAAGGAGCGGATTCTTGGTGCAAACTCTGCACCAACATGTACTATAGCACTTGAGTTACCTCGAAACTTATTATGGGTTCGTCAAACTGACACTAGTGGCTCTCTTTGTTTCGCTCCGAACGTTAGTGGCTCTATTGCAACCGCCCCTCGATGTAAACCTACTTCATTGGGTACGGATGCCATTGCGTTGCTTGTAGTGCATATAGTTCCTGGTGCTGTAAGCTGGCCAGAGGTGGAGGAAAACAAATCAATCGAGGATCCTCACTCCATAACAGTTTATTCATTTATGTAATAACTAGAACACATGCATAGATGCATCACCCAACAAGAGACTCATCATTTAGATCATGATAACACCTGATAATTAAGAGCCCGCAGACAACGCGACGCCCTGATCACTTCAATACAGCTCACACCTCGACACACAACATCTGCATAACATAAGGAAGCTAGAGAATTAAGTCCTCAGAGAAGTTTCGCCTGGCTTTTTGGGATCAAGGCAATATTGTCTTGGGGCAGGAAGTGGCAGACGTTTCCAGTCCCTCGCTTCGGTTTGAACCCTTGGAAGGCCAGGATCTTCGGGTTCGAACTATCCAGGTAGTCATGGCACACGGCCAGCGCCTCCACCTTCGTTCCATCCTCCCCCACCATGGAAACCATGTACGCCTTTGCTTTACTCTTGGTGTGGCAGTAGAACACGGCATATGCATAGGGCTGGACATGGCAGACCACCCAATCAGAGGAGTCGGTCACCCCTCGCACGCCGACCACGTTATACTGCTGCTCCGAGGAGTCCTCCTTACCGACTCTCGTCGAAACAGTGTCGATGTCGCGAGTTCTCAGGGCCGATGTAGTGAAATCCAGCATGGATTCGAGTGAAGTAGCGCATTTCTTGGTCTGACCATACCCCGACGGCTCTTCGCACTCTTCAAGGGTTGTCTCGATCGCCTTGGCATCGTGAGAACCGGGCTCGATGGAGAAGCGGGCGAGGATCTCTGGAAGCTTGGTGGTGGTGAAGGGGATGGAGTCGGCCTCTCGGCGTGTCAGAAGGTACGGCCTGGAGCCGGTTCCTGTGAAGTGCAAGGTAAACTTGGCACCGGCATGCAAGTCGTTCTCCAGAAAGAAAGAAGAACGGAGTCTAGCGCTTGTAGCCATGGGCTTAATTACTGGATGGTCACCAAGAGCTAGTTCCCCAACATTAGTGCTATGCTTTATTAGGTCGGCGATGGCATTTGGCATGGGAGTGTGGGGCAGGACGCTGCGCCAGTAGAGCTCAGAAGGCGAGGCTGCATGGGTTACTAGTCCAACTGCAAGCTGAAGCAATATCTTGTTTGGGTTAGTGGATCTACAAATTAAGTAATCTCACTTAAAAGAAGTAATTAGCTGCTCCCTTACCACAAGAATGGAGAGGAGAGGAAGGAGGTGATCCATGATCGTGAGACGACCCGAGTGAATGCTCAAAACACACAAAAGCTGGTGGATTTATAGAAGAATTCATGGAAGTGTATAGAGAGGAGAGAGAATAGAGTCAAGATCGGTCTTCATTTTTTTTTATATCCGATAACGTATAGATTCCACATGATTTGAGAAAAAAACACTGATCTTGGTTTGTACAGCTCTTTAAAAATTGGGTCTTTGTTTCTGGCGACTCGCGTAAAACGTACATGTCGATTTATAGAATGAGCAATAGAGTCCAGAACGGTCTTCGTTTTCTTTATATCCAATACATAATATAAAGATTCCATATGATTTGAGGGGAAAAACAATAAAAAAAAGCACCGACCTTGGTGTTGGCCTGTTGTGCAGCTCTTAAAAAATTGGGTCTTTATTTTTAGTAGCTGGAGAGAGACCTGTGGATTTATTGAATCATAAGCAATGCTATGGTAAGTTCGAAAAAATCAGTCTAACAAAGTAACTTAACTCTCTTCCACCATGCGCGTTGCTTTATTATGAGGTACAGCCCACAATGTAAATGCCAATGAAGGGGGATGGGAATACATCATACCACCTGGATGGCTTAATTTCTTGAGTTACATTTTTATGTGTTAAGATTTGACGTCTCGAGATTCAATCTTCATTGAGCTCACAGCGAAGTCCGCGGTGAAAAACGGATCTCGGATGGAGGAGATACGAGTTTTTGAAGTTGGCAGAGACCCGAGACGATGGAGGACCGCCGCGGCATGCGGCGGGCGATGGAGCGCGGCCCAAGTGGGGCCAACGCGCAGGATAAGCGACCCAAGCATGTGGCCCAGGCACGCTCCCAGGCAGGTGCGCGGCCCAGCACACGCGCGGGCCCACGGGACGCGGCCCGAGCCCAGACGCCCGGTGCGGGCGTGGCCCAGGCCCTCACGGGCGGGCTGGCCCAGGCCCAGGCACTGTGCCTGGGCCTGTACCCCGATCCACCGTGGACCGGGCGATCCACAATCGGATCTGTGGACCGCTTGAGCATTTTCTAGACGTTTCTCGCGGTCCATGGTACTATTCCATAGATCTATCACGATCGGACGATCCAGAGAGTTTTCGATCTTGATCCGACGGTCTGGGACCTTGATCTGGATTATTTGAGCTGTGTTTGGACTTGATTAGGATTAGGAATCCTAATCTAACTCAGTTTAAGGTCTTTAAAAGATCTGTGCCTCAACAGAGAAGGGTGTGGGTGGTTCAGCTATTCCTGTGGACACACGGAAAGTTCTGTGCATGAACCGAGAAGCCCAAACCCTGTGAGAAGAGAGAGAGAGACCGCACCGCTGAGAGAGAAGCAGCAGGAGGCTCCTGAATAGCGGACACCGGTTGCTTCAGGGGTTCGGGGGAGTTTTTCAAGAGAGAGTTTTTGTGAGGGAAAACTTCAGGAGAGAGAAATTGGGTGTACAAGGGTTGAGAGAGAGATCTCCTTTTGTAAATTTTTTTTTCATAGTGAAATTTGCATGTCCCATGGAGGCAAGTCCTTTTGTGGCTGATCCACGTATTTTGATTGTTTTTATTTTATTTTTTTTTCTTCCTGCTGCATCGCGTGGTACTGAAAAGGTCCTGGGAGATAGTGTTTTGACCAGACATCCACCCAACAAGTGGTATCAGAGCGAGACGGTACAAAGATGCAGATTGCAGCGGTGGTGAGCAAGACTGAAGATGGAGAAGACAAGATCAATTAAGATGGAGATCAACAAATTTGATGGAAAGTAATTTCTCCTTGTGGCAAGCAAGGGTGAAGGACGTGCTCATCCAACAGGGGTTGATCGATGCTCTCTTGCACGATGAAAAGCCGACCACTATAGAGGTGTGAGATTGAAAATGGCTACAGATGCAGGCGGTAAGTACCATCCACATGTATCTAGCGGATGAGGTGGTGATCCATGTGCTGAGCGAGACTTCTCCGACGATGCTGTGGTCAAAGCTAGAGGTGTTGTACATGACGAAGTCTCTCACCAACACTCTTTTCCTCTGGAGGTAGTTTTATCAACTGTGGATGACTGAGGGACAGAGCGTACAGGAGCATCTCAACCATTTCCAGAAGATCCTCACCGACCTCCTCAGCATTGGCGAGAATGTTGAGGAGAAGACTAGGACGCTGGTTTTGCTAGCATCGCTTCCACCTTCGTACGAGTCTTTGGTGACTACCTTCTAGTGGAGAAGAGTACCATCAAGATGGATGAGGTCACCACGGCGATACTCCAAAACGAAGTTCTCAGGAGGAAGAACCCAGCTTCGAACTCAAGTGGCGGTAGCTCAGCTTTGATGGTTTCTGAAGGAGCAGGAGACGGTAGACGGAGCGATAGGAGATCGCGATGAGGGCGGTCCAAATCCAGGAGGGACTTGAGTAAAATCAGGTGTTACCGATATGAGGAGTTGGGGCATCTAGTCAGAGATTGCCCTCAACTCAAAAATCAGACGGTGGCTACTGTGGCGACGGCCGACAGTGATTCAGATGGAGATGTCCTAGAGATATCTGACGAGGTATTTACTTCTTTCCAGCAGCGAATATTAAATTCTGCATGTCCCTATCATATATGTTGCAGAGAGGAGCAGTTTGACTCCCTGGAGAACATGAAGGCACTGTATATCTGTCGGATAGATCGAGCGTGCGATCGGAGGCATTGGGACGGTCAGCTGGACGACACATGATGGTGTAGTAAGAAGATTGGGGGAGATCCGATACATATCTAATTTCAGACAGAATCTTATCTCACTTAGCAGACTGGATTCGAGAGGCTATAGGATGGTAGCTGGTGGAGGAATCCTGAGGGTGCTACGCGGCGATAGGATTGTGCTGGAGGGGAAGAATGGGAGCAGAGGATATAATTACCTGGCGGGGAGCCCAGTGTGAGGTAGAGCTTCGGGAGCCAGGCGGAGCCCAGAGCGAGGTGGAGTTCCGGTGGAGGTAGATCGGGCACAAGACAGGAGACTCGGAAGGACGAGAGGCGATGTCACAATGTAAGATTTCTATTGCCTCAAGGTGATGCCCTGAGCAGGTCTCAAGTCAAGAGGAGCACAGCATACGATGGAGATGAGATCAAGCGGCCTGACTTGACTCCCATATTTTTTCATCCATGATTAGCAGGCGATTACCCCAGAGCATGGGGGCGAGGAGATCCAAAAGCTCTCGGAGTTAGGAGGAGGCCGAATATCGAGTCGAGATGAAGATTGTTAGGATTTGACATCTCAAGATTCAGTCTACATTGAGTCTACAACAAGGTCCGCAGCGAAAAATGAAATCCAACGAGATCAAGATCACCTCTAATGGAGCTCGGATGGAGGAGATATGAATTTTTGAAGTCGGCACGAGATTCGAGATGGTGGAGGACCGCCGGCGGCGGGCCGACGAAGCAGCGACAATGCGGCCACAGGCGACGGAGCGTGGCCCAGGTGGGGCCAACGCGCGGGACGCACGGCCCAGCCCACGCACGGGCCCGCGGGATGCGGCCCGGGCCCGAGCGCCCGATGCGGGAGCGGCCCAAGCCAGCGCGCACGGGCCGGCCCAGGCCTAGGCGCTGCGCTTGGTCCTATACCCCGATCCACCATGGATCGGGTGGTCCACGGCTGGGTCTGTGGATCGTCTGGACGTTTCCCAAGCATTTCTCGCAATCCATGGTACTATTCCATGGATCGATCACGATCGGACAGTTCAGGAAGTTTTCGATCTTGATCCGATGGTCTGGAGCCTTGATCTGAGTTATTTGAGCTGTGTTTGGGCTTGATTAGGATTGGAAATCCTAATCTAACTCAGTTTAAGGCCTTTAAAAGATCCGTGCCTCAACAGAGAAGGGTGTGGGTGGTTCGGCTATTCCTGTGGACACACGGAAAGTTCTGTGCATGAACCGAGAAGCCCAAACCCCATGAGAATAGAGAGAGAAACCACACCGCTGAGAGAGAAGGAGCAGGAGGCTCCTGGACAGCGGACGTCGATCGCTTCAGAGATTCAGGGGGGTTTTCTAAGAGAGAGAGTTTTTGTAAGGGAGAACTTCAGGAGAGAGAAATTGGGTGTACAAAGATTGAGAGAGAGATCTCTTCTTGTAAAATTTCTTTTTCATAGTGAAATTTACATGCTCCGTGGAGACAAGCCCTTTTATGGCTGATCTACGTATTTGATTGCTTTTGTTTATTTCTTCTTTCTTCCTGCTGCATCATGTGATACTGAAAAGATTCTGGGAGGTGGTGTCCTGATCAGATATCCATCCAATATTATGTTATTAAAGTTTAATCTTGATTTGTAGATAAGATAGAGAGAGACATTGTATTAAGATCAGAGGCACTATAGCCATGTAACTCGAATGTCATTCAAAGAAAGAAGCAATTAATCCTATTGTAACTCAAAAAAAATTAATCAGAAACGTTAGTCATCTGCCTCGCACCATTCACTTTGTTTCATAACATGACATAATTCGCAATATGCCAATTCCAAGGGAGCAATGAGAACACCGTGCTCTATAATTATTGAAGCATTTTTCTTCTAGAAAGAGGATCACCACACCCTCTAATTCTTCTCTCAGAGCGCAGGAGTGCAGTGATTGATAAGCTGGTAATTACCTTTTGAACCACGTAGGGAAGGTAATTGCCCCGCCACAGGAGATGATATTCTCGACGGAGGGGAATAATGCCAGAAAGCAGCATTCTTAAAAATGCCCTGCCGCCCCCCCAAAACGACACAGAGGCACGTTACCATGTTGTACATATAGAACACCTTCTCCTAATTAATTGCTTCATATTATGAGAATTGTAGGCCACATGTTTAGTATTTACTAGTTGAAATATCGGACAATTAACAATCATTACATGCCTACGTCATTTGCCTCCGGCCTTTTACCCCGGAAACAAAGGAAAGAAAAAATATACATATGTGTGATCGTCGTCTCCACCTCACATGTATAACGACACGTATAATGGTCACTATGTTTTGAAATTACGTGCAAAGTTTATTTCATATATTAGAAATTCCTTACACCCCACCGTGTGCGACAGCTTTCTAAAGCTAAGGTAAATGACATCACAATTGGGTTTCTTTTTTCTCTTTGGCCATGATCTGTATGAGCTTTTAATGCAACATTCTGTTACATTGCACGTTGCTCATGTTGTTATACACCAATATAATGCTGATCCTTTACATGGAATTGTTTTGGACTTCAATATATTTCAAATGGATAATAGAAAGTAGAAAAGTTTTCATTGTCTGAGAAAATCATGTTAAGATTGTATTTAGGGCACCACCACACAATCTTGAAAGATAATCACTACAACATAAATAGATTTTGACGGTGATTTTTATTGCCTTTAGCGGCGATTATATTTGCCGCTAATATATTTAGCGGCAAAAGACATTCTGCCGTCTTAGGCAGCGTCGGAAAAAATTTTATCGATGATTAATCGCAGTGTCGGCGAAGGTTTTTTAATTATCGAGAAAAGTCAGAACTTTTGACGATAATTATTTGCAACATTTATTGCCGTAATAGGACACTGGACAGATGAAACTTGAAACACTTATTACGGCAATTATAATCGATGGAAAAAAAATTTCAAATTTTAAACTGGCAATTGTTAATGCCGTAATAGGACGAGCCAACCAATAATTAGAATATATATTATGGTAATTATAATCATCGAAAAAAAAATCTTCGAACCTTAAACTAGCAAATGTTTATGCCGTTAAAACCTATGAGTATTACCTCTAAATCTAGCTTTTGCAGCTACAACAATTACCGTTAAAATCATAATTCTATATTATACGGCAATTAGTATGGCCATGAAAGAGTTGTTCTGAATCATATATTTGTATACTATCTAATTTCTTTTTGATAGAAAGAGTAATAAAGTTAGATTAAAAAAAAATAAGATATGATTCACCAAAATATAACTCCAATTACTTATAGATATAGTTTTAATTCCTTATCTCTCAATTATTTGATGTAACTATAATAGAGATCAAGTTTGCATCAATCATTAAACGTAGGCACAAACTATTAAATTTGCAACAGCATAATTGATGCTATTACTCAAAAAATTGTAGCATAAATTTTTTCAATTTATATACAGATCTCTATTTTTGGACAATATATTACACTGAAACATACTTATCAAAACAGTACCCTTCTATTAAAAGCATTAGTTCAAAGAACTCATCGTGCAAAAAATATGCACTACAACAGAAAAATTGGAAGCTGGGAGATCTAAAATCCTACTAAAAATCCAACTCCAGTTCACCATAAAATGCTGCTTTTTCTGATATGCTATATTCCTGTTGAAGAAAAAAGGGAAAAAAAATTTAGTTTTTTTCATTTGTTATATTAAAATAGACATGTAGATGAAAACTTAACTTATGCCATGCCAAGAGCCTAGTAAGTGGTACTAGTAAGTGGTAGTAGATCTACTTTGATGATGGTAAAGCCATTATATATTTACATACTAAACTAATCAGCAAGAGCCCATCTCCAACCACATTCAAGAAAATCAAATAACTCAAATAATTCGCATAAGGTATGTTTAATTATATCGAGAGCCAGATTTTACCATTCAAAACTAAATAACTCAAACTTGAAACTTTCTCAATTGTTCAGTATTCCGATTGTTTTGATATTTTTTTCATTTAAAAAATACGATCTAAATGAAATAGCAAAAAAAAATAAGTAAGCCACCATAGCAAACTAAGTTCTCAAGACAGCCACCATAAAATACAATATTTTACCTTGACTTAGAGGTTGAGATTCAAAAGGAATTAAAGTGATGTTGCATTATCCATGAATCTATTGTGTATTCCCATGAGCACTAGCAGCATCTGGAATCTACTAAAAAAGTAAAAAGAAAATTATTTTATTTAATTATCATTAATCCAACAAGTGATTTAAAATTATAAAAAAAAATATTACTTGTCTATTTGCTTTATCATTTGAACTTGAAGGCAAGTCTTCAGGACGCACGAACCTACTCATATATGATCACATCAAAGCAAACTCAGCTTTTAGTTTTTTTTTTATTTTTGTTTCATTACATTCATTTCCTCAAGATGAAGTTGTTGCATCACTTTCATATCTTCTTGCAACTTATGTTTCTGAACTCTTTCCTCTGATAGCATGCTACTTGAAAAAACTCCACTACCTTTACCCCACATCTTAGAGAGAGTTGGACCAAGTCCTAAACCATGTACTCGACCAGCTCTTTTTACCCCCATCACCTGTGAATATATATCACCATCCCAAGCAATGCTATCTCTAGATTCTTCATTATTATGTTGATTGTTGCTTAATTTTTCCTACATCATCACCTATTTATAAAAAAGAAGTAATTTAGTTTGAAAGAAATAAAATAAAAAAAAATAGTATACCTAAATATTTTATATTGAAGAGTCATATATGCTCACAATCTTTTGGGCTGACTCACTATCAATTGATCTCCCATCTTTTCGTTATTTATGTGTTTCTATAAATATTTTTGCACGTGAGGGCTCCACACCATTTTTTGCCTAGTCAATCATAAAGAGTAATGAATAATTGACACTATATATTAATATATGCAGTATTTAATTAAAATATACCTTTTCTGTCATCAAACATGCAAAACTCTTTGATCCTGCAGTATGAGCCATCTTTTGCTTTGCACAGTTACTTCTATTTATGTGATTACATTTCTATGATTAAAAAAATCATAAAAATATAAGTAGAAAAAAAAAGAAGAAATAATAGTTATAAGTACTTGAGTAGAAATGAGATAAGAATTATACTTTCTCTTTTTCTGAATGTCAATAGTTGATCAAAGTGTTCCATTGATCTCTTGGTCTACGATCAGATTTATTTGAATGTAGCTCCTGTAGAGTTCTATATTTTTCTGTGTACTCTGTCTTTAAATTACTTTTGTGATCCCTCTACTTTTTTGATATGGAATTAAGTACCCAATCATCACCAATTCATGGAATAGTAAACTTTGTCTACAATGCAAAGAGATAAAAATAACAAAAATAAATTATGAAACACAGATTGTGACTCCATACAACTCATAATATTTTAATAACAAAAAAATAAATATGAGTAACTATTTTACCTTCACAAATACCAAAAATTTACTTTTTTTCTCTTTTGAAAAGGTTCTCCAATCGTTAAAATTTAAAGGAGTTGGTGTAGCATCTCTTGCCACAATACCTAAAAAACTAGCTAGCACTCGCCCTTTTTCATCAATGAGTTGCCCACGAACATTAAACTTTACAACAATTGTATTTCCTTCAAGCATGTCCCAAACATTAGCTAATAGAGTAGGTCCACGCACAGCCCTTTGTTCTGATTTTTTTCTTATATTTATGTCATAATTTCAAAGACTCCATCATTAGATTTTGTCCGACATCACAAACAACTATATAATACTATATTATACCTGATGTATTTTTTTTCTCTTCTACTTCAACACTTAGAGATTCATCATCATAAAAAATAATATCACTATTATTGTGATGTTTCGAGTGAGACTCATCATTCTCCATGTAGCTATTTGATTGATGACCCAAATGAGAAGAGCGCCTTGGTTCCAATACGATATTGCTTTGGATGATCTCTATTTTGAAAGGTGCTGCTGCTACAAAAATTTAATATATATAAAGAGAGAGAGAAAAATAGACATCAAGCAAATAGTTGGTTCTTAACGAAGAATTAATCAACAAAAATTTAGGCTTATACCGAGATCTTTTTTACTGAATTTGTGACTTCTATCAAGCTTTTTGAAATCTTCAAAATTTTTAATTTCTTGAGAAGAGAAAAAATTATTCTTTCTTAACTTACAATTAATAATTAGAAAAGAAATATAAGACTTGACAAATTTACAATCAATCACCTCAATTCTCCTTTTACTTTCTTCAATTCTTTGCTTACAAGCCTCATCATATGTATTGGTGTTACAATCTTTTGCTTTTCTATTTGGTCGGGCTGAAGAATAAATTAAAGGTAAAAAAATTATTTTCTTAGATTGATAAGTACATTATAACTAAATATGTTATACATGATGTATTTTCTTCTGTTTGTCCTTCCTCTTCAAAATCTCCATTTTGCCTTTGGGATAGACTTTATTTTTTGAGATCATAAAGGCATATCACTTTCGGCTTGACTACGATTGTCTACTAAAGGCTTCATGAGATGTTTTCTTAATTTTTTCATAATATCTGCAACAATGTGTTAAATACAACATCTTTTGGATTAGTAGCAATTCAATAATAGTAAATGAAAAGAAATATAGTAATAAAAAAAAAAATCAAACATATAACAATAAAAAAAAATAGAACTCAATATAACTAAAATCATAAATCATTGTCATATACATCATCAAAAGAAAATATTTTATTGTAATTAATTAAAAATTAAATAATATTTGAATTCAATAGCTTGTCCTCAATTAGCAGGTTGCATCTCTTCTTCTATATTATCAGCTTCGGCTTCCTCAATATCCACTAATATCCCATCAATATCTCTTCTAATCCAATTGACGGTTTCATTCTCTAAGTTTGTGGTCGAAAGTTGAGGCTCACTTTCCATGCTCAAATCAAAGGCATCTCTAAGAATTATCTGTCTTGGAATGAACCATTCACGATCTTTAAGATCTTGGACAAATATTACCTATTCAGCTTATGATAAAAACACAAATGGCTCATCATTTAATTGCTCGCCAGTGTGTCTCAACCGAAAAAAATTAACAAGAGTGAATCCCAAGGAATCTTTTCTTATCCCTCTTCCTTATGTGACATCAACCCAATCACACCTAAATAAAACAACTTTAAATCTGCCATAGTAATTCAACTCTATAATATTAGTAAGTCTGTCGTAATAGTTAACATCTTCCAACTTTGGGCGTGTGTCCCGTCTACTTGCATAACTTTCTATTTTTGCTAAAATCATAACTCCATTATTTTGGATATTCATTTTCCTTTCAAACTCTTCAGTTCGGAATTTGTAACCATTATCCATAGCAAAAGCTTTAAACCTTCTTGCAATATGGTTTGGCCCTTGAGCAAGTACTTTAATCTCATCAGAGATTGGCCCAATAGTTTCATCATCATCAAAGTCCATAACCTAGATAGTTTGGAGGAAAAAAAAGAAAAAGAAATTGTATTCAAACTTTGATTCTAAATACCTTTTTTACTAAAAGAAATAATCTATACTTACATGTTCCTTCAACCATTCATGAAATTCTTCATTATGCCTAGCTGCTAAATCACGTGGATTTAAATGATATTTACGATTTTTTCTTTTGATTGACTTCTCATGTTCCCTGCAATATGTAAAAGCATTATTATTGAATATATATATATATATATATATATATATATATATATATATAGACAACATTTACATATGTATTGTACTAACTTTTTAAGGTATGCTATCATTTTAGATTCACAATTAAAAAGCACATATCGATGTGCTTGAGTCCATGTTTTGTTGTCCATCATAAATGTTTCAACACTTCCATATGACTGCCCTTCAATTGGAAAGAGACATGATCCTTTCTCTACTTCTAAATCATTATCAGTATCATTTGTAGATGATTGGAGATATCAAGAGCAAAAGAATGAGCTTTTATTTGGTATATATGCTTCTGCAATCGAACCCTCTGGACGTGCTCGGTTTCAAACATAGGACTTTAACCTTGCTAGATACCTATGTAAATGATGTTTCACTACAAGAAATTTGATTTTTTGCGACGAAATTTTAGCGACGAAATATTTTTCGTCGCAAAAAAGTAGGCTTTTGCAACGGAATTTAAATTTCATCTCCAAAAATTAGGTATTTGCGACGAAAAAAATTACGTTGCAAAAAGTTATATCTTTTGCAACGAAATTTTTTTTTTGTTGCTAGAAGTTCATTTTTAGCGACGAAATTTTTTTTCGTTGCAAAAAATAATTTTTTTGGCGATGAAATATTTTTTTTCATAGTTAAAAATTTATTTTTTACGACAAAAAAAAATTTTATCGCCAAAAAATTATATTTTTTACGACGAAATTGATTTTTCGTTGCTAAAAAGAAAGACTTTTGTGACCAATTTTATTTATATTTAGCGACGAAACTATTGTGTCGCTAAATTTTAGTTTATTAAAAAAATTTTGAATATTTTGCAACGAAAATTTAAATTTCGTTGCTAGAATTGATTTTTAGCGACGAAAGTTTTTTCATCGCAAAAAATTTTTTTTTTTTAACGACGGAAAAATTTTTCGTTGCTAATTTTTTTTTTGTGATGAAAATAGTTACGTCGCCAAAAATTAAATTTTTAGCGATGAAATATTTGTTTCGTTGCGAGAAACTTGATTTTCCGATCATTTGCGACGAAACTAAATTTTTGTTGCCAAAAATTAATCATTTGCGACGAAAATATTTTTGTTGCAAAAAATAATTTTTTTTGCGACAAAATATTTATTTTTAGCAACGAATTTATTTCGTCGCTAACTATTTTTTAATTAAAAATAAAACCTTGATATTCTGCCCTAATTGAAAAAACACTGTTGATCTCCCTCCTGGCCCGATCTCCGCCGCGGTCATCCAAATCTTCTCCCTCCCCGATCTCCGACGACAGTCGTCGTTCCCCGATCGTCGGTCGTCCTTCTCGGTAAGTCCTCTCCCTCCCCGCCACCATCCTCTCTCTCTCTCCCTCCCCACTGCCGTCGAGCCCTCCCTCCCCGCCACCGTCGCCGCTCGAGCCCACCCCCTGTAGCTGATCGAGCCCACCTCCCAGCTTGCCGGCCATCTCCCTCCTGCCTCGCCACCCTCTCCTCCACGCACCGAATCCTCCCTCTTCTCTGCCTCCTTCCCTCCGGTTTCCTCCAATCCGTCGAAACCCTAACCCTCCAATCCATAAAACGAAGGTGGCGGCCACCTCTCCTCCCTCCCTTTCCTCCTCCTTCCATACTTTCCTCCTATTCTTCCGTGCCGGCCGCCGTCGAAATGACAACCTCCTCCTCCTATTCTTCCTCGCCGGCCAAGGATAAGGCCCTCGTCGCCTCCAAATCCCTCCACATCACCACCCCCGACAAGCCTGACGCCGTCCTCGCCTTCCTCCGCCGCCACGCCGGCCTCTCCCCCTGCCAGCTCCACGCCTTCGTCCGCCGCCGCCACGCCGGCCTCTCCCTCCCTTTCTGAGTCTGCTTTGTTTGTTTTCGTAGGGCCGCCGCAGCCGCCGCCGCGTCACCGTCGGGCCGCCACCGCCGCGCCACCGCCGGGCCGCCACCGCGGTTGCCGCGGATTGTCACCATCAAGCTCACGGAAGAGTTGAAGGTGAAACCAATTTTTTAATTTATATATTTTTTTAATTTTTTTAATAAATTTTAGTCATTAAAAATAATTATTTATTATTTTAGTAATTAGATATAATGTTAGATATAATTATTTGTTTGATATAATTAATTTTAATCATGATTTAAAAATATTTTAAAAATATATTTTTTTAATAATAATATATTAATTGTAGCATAAAAAATTTATAAGCCTTAGAATTTCCGTTCGAGGATAGCGTGCATAAACTAATATTTTTTTTATGAAAAAAATATTGGTGCTTTACACACTATTCTCGAATTGTCCTCGTGGACAGTTTGGGCATGTGAATGAATTTAATATTGCAACACATGTGCTTCTATATCGCAGAGTTTTGTCGGTATTTTTGATCATGTTCTCTGGATACATAGCACAATTTTAATGCTTGTGTATCTGAAGAACTGCGTCGAAATGCTGCCGAAATTTTTTTTATATACAAGACATGTATTGCAATATTAAATTCTTACGTTCCTGAATGGAATAAGACCATCACCCTATAGGTAGGAGATATAAGGCGTTAGTCAACTATTATTACATAAAATTGATTGTATAGTTTGCATCATAAATATGTAGGTATGGATCGTGGTTGGATGTCTTTGCGTGATAAGTTCTGTCCCGAGTATATTACGGATGTGACGACTTTTATGAATGTGGCATCCAATCATACTAGAGAAGATGGGAAAGCTCGTTGTCCATGTCGTCGATGTAGAAATTTATTTTGGTGTACCTTATCGGACATTCAGAATCATTTATACGAACACGGTATAGATGTGACTTACAAGAGATGGACTTGTCATAGTGAAGATTTGCCGACTAGCTCGAACATGTTGTCCAGGAGTCCCATAAATCCGTCGTCAGTCGGTGGATCATGCAGTCGTGAAAGACAAACACTTGGTGAAGAAGATAGAGAAATTTTAGAGGATCTTCATCCAAAATTATTTGAAGTAAATGTAGAAGCGAGAGCAGAACATCAGCATTCCATTCTGAGATAAGAAGCTGAAGAGGACATTAATATATCTATAAATGATAGATTCGAGCATCTATTAAGAGATGCACAAAGTGATGTTTATCCTGGTTGTAAGAAGTACTCTCTGTTGTCCGCCGTAATAAAGTTATTACACCTGAAGACACTTGGTAAGTGGTCAAACAACTCGTTTAATTGGTTGCTTAAATTTTTGAAGGACTTACTGCCAGAGGGAGAGTTACTTCCGTCAAGTCATTATGAAGCCAAAAAATTATTGAAAGGACTCGGTTTGGGAGTCGATGACTTGGGCCTACGCTGTGAAAAGATACATGCATGTCCGAATGATTGTGTTCTATTTCGGAAGGATAAACAAGATCTACAAGCATGTCCAATTTGTCATTCAAGCAGATGGAAAGAAAGTCATGGTAAGGATAAGAAGAAAAAGAAAATACCATGCAAGATTCTGCGGTACTTTTCGATTACACCACGATTGCGTCGATTGTTCATGTCGAGGCATACTGCTTGTGACATGCGATGGCATAAGGAGGTAAATAATATGGACGATGATGTCATGAGACATCCATCAGATGGAGATGCATGGAAACATTTTGATCGTGAACATCCATGGTTTGCAACTGATTCACGAAATGTCAGGCTAGGGTTGGCAACAGACGGATTTAATCCATATGGTAATCTTAGTACTGCTTATAGTATGTGGCCTGTTATGGTATTTCCTTATAATTTACCACCATGGAAGTGCATGAAATCACCTTTTAATCTATTGGCCTTGTTGATCCCGGGTCTCCGTGCCCCTGGAAGAGACATAGACATATTTTTAGAGCCATTGATCGAAGAGTTACAATATTTGTGGGAAGAAGGATGCGAAACATATGATCATGTTGTAGGAGGCATCTTTCGTATGCATGCAGCATTGCTTTGGACAGTTAACAATTTTTCTGCATATGGCGATATTTCTGGATGGTGTACAAAAGGGTATAAAGCATGCCCAACTTGTAACGATGATATTACATCGGACCGTATTCGCAGAAAGATTTGTTTTACCGGCCATCGACGTTTCTTGCCAGATGATCATAGATGGAGGAGAAGTCTTAAGTTCAATGGCAAGCATGAACGACGTGCGCAGCCAAGATTCTGGTCTACAGACAATATTTTAAATCAGTTACCAAACCCACAGGATGTCATATTTGGTAAGGGTCTGGCCAGCCAAGTAGGGGTGCGAACAAGTATCAAAAATTGGAGAAAAAAGAGCAAGTTGTTTGATCTTCCATATTGAAAAACGCTTCTTCTTCGACATGATCTTGACGTCATGCATATTGAAAAGAATATATTTGATAATGTGTTTTATACCATTCTCAATATCGAAGGAAGAACAAAGGATACCGTGAAGGCTCGTCTTGACTTAGAGGATATGCGGATTAGAAAGGAATTACATTTGATTCGACGAGGGGATAGGCTGGTGAAGCCATTGGCATGTTATACACTGAATCGAAGAGAGAGAAATCAATTTCTTTCATATTTGAGATCAGTGAGGTTTCCTGATGGATACGCCTCAAACTTGAAACGGTGCATCAAGTCGAAAGATGGAAAGATCATCGGGATGAAAAGTCATGATTGTCATGTACTTCTACAGCATGTGCTCCCAGTTGGTTTGCGTGGATTGTTGTCGGATAATGTGTGTGATGCGTTACTTGATCTGGAAACTTATTTTCGAGACTTATGTGTGAAGACATTGAGACGAAGTCAGATCGACATATTGGAGAAGAAGATTATCATTACTCTCTGTAAGCTCGAGATGATATTCCCTTCCGCCTTCTTTGATATCATGGTGCATCTTTCTGTTCATCTTCCACATGAGGCTAGATTGGGTGGGCCAGTACATACAAGATGGATGTACCCAATTGAAAGGTAATTGCATGATATTGTAATATTTATTATTTATTTTTGTATTCTTATTATATGTGATATCAATTGATAATTTATTGAATAGGGAGATGCGTGAATACAAGAGTGCCGTCACTAACAAAGCACGGCCTGAAGGTTCAATAGCAGAGGCACATGTTATGAATGAATGTCTGACGTTCTGCTCTATGTACCTTCGACGAGTGGAGACCAAATTTACAAGGCCACAGCGGAATATTGATGTTGACGAGATTCTGACCGATGGATTGTCCGTGTTCTCCAATGTTGCCCGACCATATGGTAAAAAAGATTTTCGAATGTTGACACCACAAGAAACGGATGACATGCATTGGTATGTGCTAAACAATTGCGAGGAGATAGAAGCCTACATGATGTGAGTATATACATTTAATTTTTATTTGTTGATATATCAATGAATGCACGTGGACTCTAAATTAAAATATACATAGTATTACTGCATCACTTCAGAGAACACGAAAGTGAGCTCAGAAGAAGTAATCCTACATTAGCAGCGGCACGACATAGGAATCAATTCGCATCATGGTTTGACGAACGGGTAAGTTATGTTCATGTTCATCCATGATTAAAAGTTTGTTTATATAGTATTTATTTTGTCAAATTTAACCTGCTTATTATTCTTTTAATTGTAGATAGCTCAGCTACGTATCGACAATCCTAACTGTATCAGTAATGACTTAGCTGCACTTGCACGAAAACCTGACAGACGTGTATCAGTATATTCAGCATGCATAGTCAATGGTGTGCGATTCTTAACGGAAGATCGCGATCGTGATCGAACTACACAGAATTGTGGAATAAGCGTGGAGGGCGAGCACAAGGGTGAAATAATAGATTTTTTTGGTGTTCTGCATGAGGTTATAGAGTTGAGATATAGTGATCTTCGACGGATTGTGTTATTCAAGTGTCGATGGTATGACTTAGGACGACACAGGCCAATTGTTATAGATCCTCAACTCGTCAGTGTCCACACTGGTCATGTATGGTATGAAAGTGATCCTTATATTTTTGCAAAGCAAGCAAGACTAGTGTGGTATATTGATGATAACAAAATGAAAGAGCCTTGGCGAGTTGCAATAAGGGCTCAGCATAGGCATTTGTTTGATCCTGCACTTTTCACATGCCCGAATGATGAACATCTTGAGAATGAAGTCTGTGCAATTATTGAAAATGAAGCATATCAAATGCAAGCACCAGATAACATATTAGTGCCAGATGATACGATTGACATAGGACAATTACAAAGAGACGACTATGAACCTGAGGATGTTTCTGTTGTTGGATCGTCGATAAGGGCACGGACACGAGCACGATCCAATAATGACTTCGTTAACGACAATGATGATAGTACTTCAGGGTCGAAGTCCTCTATGACTCCCGTCGAAGATGACTATATGGACACGAGTTCAGAATCTGAGAACAATAATTAATATGAATAAGTAATTCAATTTACTTTTTTTTTTATTATATCATGTAATACTTGAGTTTTTTTGATTACTTACTGATTTAAATTATTTTAATCATTGCAGCATCATGACTGGTCCTGGACGTAGACATTCACGGGGTAGGCAGCAGGCTCCGCTTGATGATACACATCCTCACTTTAGCATTTTGCATGATGAGTCAGAGGATTTAGATGAGACTCAGTTGCCCGAGTCCACAGAGCCGCCTAGTGCTCAGCCAGAGCTTGCCCAGCCGGAGGCCATGGTACCGCAGCATCATCCCCTTACAGGTACATCTCTATCAATTTATAAACCATATATATTTTTTTGTTATATGCATTTAGTGATACATGATATATGTTCATTTCATCAATTTTTACATGTAGGAACACAGCATCGACGTGCAGTGCGTGGTCCTAGTAGGGGTCTTGTTTTGAAAAAATATGTGCATACACACAATGAAAAATCGAAGGTACATATATTTTGAGATCATCCGGTTGGCACAGAGGCTAGTATCGTCGCAAATGAGATCAGTTTGTATATGTGGAATCATTTTTCGTGGGCTGCTGAAAGTTTCAAGCATGTAGCTCCTCGATACCGTGATGCTCTCACATCAGGGTAAGAATTAAATTTGGATGTCTTGCATATCATTATATGATCCATATTATTTTTGGTTATATAAATAAATTTTTTATGATATGAATAATTTCATGTATTTGCTTTTTGGTATGATTACTGTGTAGGATAATATTGACTTCGAGGATTGCACTGACGAAGAAGTGACGGCATGTATTCTCAAAATGGCTGCAAATAGATACAGAGATCGGCGATGTAGGCTTCATAAATACTGCAATGAGCTGCAGGCGAAGGGGATTGATCCTGTGACCCAGCCATACAGAAATTGGGCTGGGTCTAGTGACGATTGGCGGTGGTTATGTGAGCATTTTGGAAGTGAGGCATTTCAGGTATGTCTAGTGTTCCAAATTTTTTTAATTATGTTATGTCCTTTATTGGTTATAATTGTATGTATTTTGTAGCGACGATCGGAGGCGAATAAGGTGAATAGGAGCAAGATTGATTCTATTCACATGCAAGGAAGTGCCTCTTTTGCACAGGGAATGAAGAGGATGGTACGTAACTACATTTGCAATCATACTTTGTAACTTTTTATTAAATATTTATATTATTTTGATATCTTTTTTTCTTTTTTTTTTGTTTGAACAGGGACTATCCGGAGTCGACGCCTATGCTAAATTCTATCAAAACAAGAGTGGCGAGTTCGTGACCGAGGAGGCGAGGCAGCGTCATGTAAGTATCATTACTCTACATTTTGAATACTTTTAAAGAGTTTGAAAAAAATTTATGATTTTATTTGGTTTATTGTGAAGGAAAAAATGTTAGAATTGAGAGAGCAGGCGACGAGGGAGGTGGGATCTGATGGTGATACTGGATCGCAGCAGGTTTGTTTGATGACAGATGATACGATTTTAGATACCGTCCTCGGGCGGCAGCTAGGATCTGGTCATAGCATGCGGTCCAAAATATCACGCAGTTCGTCATCCGACCGGTCTGATGATGCATCGATGCCAGAGGCAGTTAGGACATCCATGAGCATGATGCAAGATCAGATTAGTTACTGGATGAATCGTAGTCAGACGCTCGAGAGGATCGTAGCTGCGGTGGCGGGATGGCTCGGTATTGATGCTTCTGAGTTAGCACCTCTACAGTCACATGATGCCGCCTCTGCACCACCATCGCGACACATATCGGGTCAGAGATCGACGCCTGGAGGAGGGAACGAGGCCAATGAGTCAGATCATACTTAGTTTGTACTTATTTTAAATTTAAAATGATGTATGGACTTATATTTTTGTATATGACAAAGATGGTTATGAAACTTTTTATTACTTGAAATTGGTCTTTTAACTTAGAATATTTTTATTGTGTTAACATACTGTTTATTTAAAATATGTTTGATCAGATAATATGTATTTGAGCAGATTTTTTTGAAAAATTAATAAAAATTTTATTTTTTATCCAAAATTTATTTTAACGACGAAATATTAATTTCATCGCAAAAAAATTTGTGAACCCAAAAAAATAAAACTTTTATTATTCATTGCGACGGAATTTTTTATTTCGTTGCTATTTTTGCGACGAAAAAATAGTTTCGTCGCTAAAAATTATAACTTTTTGCGACGAAATTTTTATTTCGTCACAATTATGGCGATGAATATTTTTATTTCGTCGCCCTTATAGCGACGAAATTATTATTTCGTCGCCATTATAGCGACGAAATTTTTTTTTCGTCGCAATTTTGGCTACGAAATTATTTCGTTGCTATTTTTGCGACGAAAAAAAAGTTTCGTCGCTAAAAATTTAAACTTTTTGCGATAAAATTTTTATTTTGTCGCAATTATAGCGACGAAATTATTATTTCGTCGCCATTATAGCGACGAAATTTTTTATTTCGTCGCCCTTTTAGCGACGAAATTTTTATTTCGTTGCTATTATAGCGACGAAATTTTTTTTTCGTCGCAATTATAGCGACGAACATTTTTTTCGTCGGAATTTTTGCGACGAAATTTTTGCGACAAATTATTTTGCGACGAAATCCGTCGCTTAGTTTTGCGACGAATTTCATTTTCGTCGCAAAAAATAAGAAAAAATTTTTTTTAATCAAAATATTTAGCGACGAAATTTTTTTTCGTTGCAATTTTAGCAATGAAAATTTAAGCTCTTGCGACAAAATATTTTCGTCGCTAATACAGTACATAACTTCGTCGTCTAGGTTTACTATTTTTTGCGACGAAATAAAATATTTTCGTCGGTAAGGTCTTTTGCTACGAGGCTTTCTCTACAAATTTTTAGCGACGATATATTTCGTCGCAAATACTTTTAGCGACGAAAATATGATTTTTAGCGACGAAAAAATTTCGTTGCAAAAAATTAATTTTCTTGTAGTGAAATTTCCAATTACTTTGCATTTGCTATATATACAATATACCATCAAAACAAGCTAACTGATTAATAAAAATTTTATTTCTCAATGGGATACATCCAACGATAGAATACAGGGCCAGCAATCTTTGCCTCACTTGCTAGATGAATGACCAAATGCACCATAATAATGACAAATGATGGTGAAAAAATTTTCTCCATTTCACAAAAAATTAAAGTAATTTTTTCTTCAAAAAACTCAAGCTCATCTACTTTAAGAGATTTACCATATAGTCCTTGAAAGAAGCTACAAAACTCAATCAAAACAGAACTAACTTTGTCAGGCAATGTCCCTCGTACTGCAAGAGGGATAAGTTGCTACATAGAACATGATAATCATGGCTCTTAAGTCTAGAAAATTTATAATTTTTGTGAATATAGTGTGATATATTTGATGCATAACATTCTGAAAATTTTACATTTTTTAAGACTTTATAAAAAAGATTTTTCTCATAACGAGACATTGTGAAACATACTGGGGGCAAATAAGTCCTTCTAGAACCTTATTTTTCAGCCCATAACTCTGGTCTTATTTTCATCTCTCACAAATCACGACAAGCCCCCAAATTGTCCTTTGGTTTTTTATCAACATTCAATAAAGTATGCACAAGGTTATCACATATATTTGTCTCTATATGCATTGGATCAAGATTATGCTTGATGAGATGGTGCTCCTAATAAGAAAGTTCAAAAAAAATACTCTGCTTTCTCCATGTTCCCTTTTGAACCCCGTCTGTTGGTTCACTCATCTTTTCGAAGCTGAATCTTATTTCTTTTAATTGATCCAATAAATCAGATCTAGATCGAGCCAAAGGTTTATGCCCCAATTCTTTAGACCCATCAAATGATTTTGCATCATGCCTATATTTATGTGTAGAATCCAAGAAATGCCTATGACCCATGTAGCAGAACTTCTTCCATGTGTCAATTGCCTCGAATGGGTATCCACGTTACAAGATTGACATGTATATCAACTATAGGTGCACCAACCAGAAAGATTTTCACATACTGAAAAATCATTTACAGTCCACATAATTGCTGCATGCATTTGAAATATCATCTTTGTGGAAGCATCATATGTACGTTTCTACACCAATCTCCCATAACTCAATCAACTCTTCTATAAGAGGTTGTAAAAATACATCAATATCATTTTCAGGTGACTTTGGACTAGGTATAAATAATGACAATATAAAGTATTCTTGCTTCATACAATTTCATGGTGGCAAATTATATGGAATTAGAATCACTGGCCATGTGCTGTATACACTTCGCATTGTCCCAAACGGATTAAAACCATCGCTAGCTAGCTCCAACCTGATATTACGACACTCTTTAGCAAATTCTGGATACTTTTGGTCCAAATTTTTTCATGCTTTAGAATCAGCTGGATGTCTCAAAATATCATTTTTCTTCTTGCGGTCCCTTGCATGCTATCTCATCAAATCTACCATTTTAGATAACATAAACAACCTTTGGAGTCTCTATTTTAAGAGAAAATACCTTATAATCTTCATAGGAACTTTCTTCTTCTTCCGTTTATTTGAAGTTGATACATCATTGAGTTAGTTATTCTCATTGTTTTTCTATCGAGAAGCCCCACATTTTGAGCATGAATCATCATTAGCATATTCCTTTCTAAATAAAAGACAATCATTGGAACAAGCATCAATCTTCTCATACTTAAGCCCTAGCGGTTCAATAATCTTTTTTGCTTCATTGAAAGATTTTGGTACCTCACTGTTAGGATATGCACGCCTCAGAACATCTAACGATGTATCAAAGCTCGAGTTGCACTATCCATACAAACACTTCACATGATATAAATGTAACAACAAAAATAATTTTGTAAAGTCCTTGCAGCCTGGATATAATTCTTTTTCTGTGTCTTCCATCACTTTTTTGAATTTTTCAATATCTGACAGAGAATGCTCCATGGATTCTGATTCTACAAATCTTTCTAAATTTACCTCACCTAATTAAAGGCTCTATATTTAAACTTAAATTTACTTCATCATAAACTCAAAATACTTCACGTATCATTTCGACCATATTATTGTCTCTAGATGTTTCTTCCCCATTAATAATAACTCCATTAGAAATGGTTGCATATATAATAGAATCTAAAGCATCATATCCTTACATTATACCATTGACTACAAGGTGATCGTAAATCTCTACACGGTTTCTATGATAGTAATGTACACACTTTTTGCAAGGACAAGAGATTTTTTCATCAATAGATCCAAATTTGAATATTAAATTGAGAAAGCTCTCTACCCCATCCAAGTAATCCTTACTCTACTACACTCCATCCATCTCTTGCGTTTATGATTATTCATAATAATTAGCTGTCCTATAATTAAAAAAAAAATTAATAGAGATGCAGCATACATTTCTACTTTGTACATTATATGTAAAATATATTACAAAAGTCAAAATATTCAAACATAATCTAAAAGATCGAAATCAATATATATAATAATCATATCATTATGAAGATGCGTATTTGTCTAAAATCTTATACTTTAGAGAGCCAATGCTAAATATAAACTAAAAGTATAAATAAAAAATAAGTCGCTCATCCAATCTGATCTGATGTCAATTTCTGCCTCCACTATTCAAATGCGCAAAAATTTTTGGTTAGAATGGTTCTAACCACTAATTTCTACTCAAATGAGTGTGTAGAAAAGAGAGTAACGTGAAGTGCGTACTGGATCCGACAATCCACTAGCCGACATCAACTCCACTCACTGTCACTGCCACCCCACCCCCCATTTCACTCGCTGGTAAGCCATCACACTCCATCCTCCAATCCGGCTCCCCCGATGATGGAGGTTCCACCCCGATGTCAGTGTTGGTGACGACGGCGACAGCAAGGCCAGGACGTTATTGTCGGCGAGCGAGTGCTACGCGTGCACGCAGGTGGGCGTGTCGTTTTTGGATCAGAAAACAACGACCCAAAATTTTGATCTTTAGTATAATTTACAACTAAAAAGATTAGATTTTGGATTAGAAAATTATTTCCACGACAAGACAATGATCGAAACATGCCGTAAAAATCCCCAAGTAACAACAAATCGAAGATAAATCAGATGAAACAGAGCACAAAAAGCTTATATTTTTTAATAAACTTCTCTCCAGAACAACGCATCCACCATAAAAGAAAGCAATCTGGAGAACGGCAATTGGAAGACCAACCTGGGGAAGAAGGAAGCGATCAGAATCCTGGACGATATGGAGAAGACCGAAGGGATCGATCGAAGAGGATTCGGGTTCTATGAGGTGGGGGATCGACGGGACGAGCGATGTCAGTCTCTCTATATCTCTTCTTGTCTCCCTTTCGATGGGAGATTGATGGAAGGAGCGACGTCGATCTCTCTCTATCTCTCCTTGTCTCACTTTCGATGAGAGATCGATGGGAGGAGCAACACCAATCTCTTCCTATCTCTCCTTGTCTCCCTTCCGATTTTACCCTGATTTTTTTTTCCATCCTTGCGGGCGTCAGGGGAAGTAACAAATTGTAATTATGAGGAAGGCTTGGCGTCCGTGGGAAAACTTGCACGGGTTGAGCCAGTGCACAAAAAAAAGTGGGAAGAATTTCCTCCACGCGCAAAACATCCCAATACACATGGATAAAAAAATAATAAATAAATAATAAATAAATTATGATAATTATTAATAAATGCTAATAAAAATATATTTTTAATAATTATTATTAATAAATATAGATAAAAATATATTTTATAATGATAATTATTCATAAATATCGATATAAATATGATTTATAATGGCAATTACTAATAAAAGTCGGTATAAATATATTTTATAATGGCAATTTATACATTTGCTGGTTAAAAATAGATATTAATGGCAATTATTTTAATTTACCACTAAATTTTGATATCTTAAATTATATTCATGGCAATTAGGCTTTTATCTCTAATTAATTGCCACTAAAAATGAGTTTTGTTGTAGTGAATGTGGATTACTTTTAGGATAGATTACCACCATTAGATTGCTAGTAATATTGATTATTGTATTTGGTATACACAGGTAATGTTGTAGTAAAATTATTGAAAATCTTGATCGATATGTTTGGTATGATAATCAAATTATTGATGATATGAAATTAAATTATCAAAATATGCTCAATAATTTTGTCTTAGTGCTTTTCTTTTTCTCTGATGAGAGGTAACGAAAATGATATAGGGGTGGTGGTGGCGTAAAAAAATGACGGGCTGAGGGATATGAGGAACCGCAGGCATTGAGGGGTGGGGAGAGGGTGGGCTCATGTGAAGCCATCAGGATGGCTGGGACAGGCATGGAGAAGCCATGGGGGTGGTGGGGGATAAAAGCGGAAGAGTCACAGGCAGACAAAAGGAGATGGAGGAGCCGCAGGCTGGGGGCGAACGTGGAGGAGGGTGGGGAGATGGAGAAAGGTTGGGCAATAGATTTTGTATGATTTTTTTAAGAGATAATTTTGTTTAAAATTTTTATTAGAACATTGCCAAAGAAGTGATAATCTGGATAGTCATTTTTTTCAAGGCAATCTAGATTGCCTCCCATGAGATAATGGAGGCAATCTAGATTGCCAAGTCAATTTAGATTACCATCCAAAAAGCATACCAAACGTAGTAATCCAGATTACCACATTAAATTACCAGCAATCTGAATAGATTGCAGCTATCAAATGCAACTTAAGATCTTTTAGCATAGTTTGTAATAATTAAGGCCCCACCCTTCTGTCATCGTAGATGGTCTTCATTGTTTGTCATTGCATGGTGGTGGTAAATCCTTTTGAATAGCAATTAGGGTATAATTAAGGCATTTTAATTTGAGATTTTATAGAAGCACATATATTATTGCTCCTTAGAACTTATTTGGGGAACTCAATATTGTTGGACTCTATAAGAACCAGCTTGTTGACATGCCTTGTCCATTTTCTTCTAAAGGCTCATTATAGTTTTGACCTAAATCTTACCTATAAACATGTTGGACTATAAAATGAAAGATCTATGGAGGATCCTTTTTTTTCTTATATAATTAGGCTGAAGAGAAATTGGGTTGACATGAGCCTTACTCAAATAGATTGTATAATCCAGAAAAATTCAGCCCAATTCTACTAGATTTTTGAAAGTTCGTTGATGTCGGCTTCGCTGAAGTTGCAGATGTGAACAGGGCCTCCGAATGGTGTACCTACAAAAAATCTGGACCGAAAGTATTTCGATGGGATCCTCCAATACTCAAGTCAGCTAGTAGAACCGATGGATAGAGGAGCATGGGGTTTAAAAAAATTGTATCCCTGAAGTCCCTCTTTTTGTCTCCTTTTATAAACGGAAGTCGAAGCCATGGTTGGCAGGTAGGCTGGCACGATTATACGAGACTTGAGGCAGACTTTGCATAATACGCCAACTGTTCGAGAGATTTTCACATCATGAAAATTACGGTTGCCTTATCTGCTCGCTGACAGTTGTTATTTGATTGGCGCCAGCTTTTTTGAATTTTGATTTGATCGGTTCAGGCCGATCAGGGCTCAGTGTTGGCTAATGATAAGTTGGAACTGTATGTTGGCCAACTAGGAGTCAATACTAAATTATGAACGATCAAAAGTTGGTGCTGAAAGCCGCTCGATGAGGGATCGGTCAAAGATACTAGCCGACCAAGGGTCGGTATTGCACATTCGCCGACTAGGGATCAGATGCAAGATGATGATCGAGATTCCATACTTCTGACAAATCAAGTGAGAGTAAAAAAGAGGCATGCTCCGACTAGGGCTCGATGCTAGATACCAGTCGACTCGAGATCATACTACACTTTATCTGACTGAAGGTCGTCAAAATTTACAAACGACTAACAGTTGAGAGAGAGGAAGCTGTTTGATCTAGAATCGGTCCCAGATGCTGGCCGAGTAGCTGTTGGAACTAAGAGTTGGACGATCAGGGGTCGGACCAATTGCTGGCGGACCAGGGGTCGGATAGCTTTTAGTTGAAATTGTCGGGCTTGGACGAGTGAGTTATGGTCAATTACTTGTACAATTGAGATGTACTAACGTAGGCTTAATAGGCTGGATATCTTTCAATCTCTTTATATTATCAGCCCACTCTAAAATTCCCCCAACATAGGTCCTTACCATATAACAAAAGCTCGATGATGCTCTATCCCATATTCTATTTTCTATTAATGTGGTAAAAAAACAATTAAACTGGGTTGAGAATTTATGGAATGAAGTTGCCAATTTGCACTTAATCATTTGCCGTTTTGCACTTAATCATACTTCTGCTGCACTCCTCGTTTAGGAGACAGGTTGTATCGTTCAGGCAACAGGGAAGTAAATAGAGGGAAATGGATGGAGGCAATGTTGCATGCGATTGCTGCACAAGTTTGTAGATGAAGCAAAGGGATTTTAATTTGCCTTCCAGTGAATCCACCCAAAAAGACAGATCACTGGTGGTGCATATATCTAAGAGGATAAGGGGAGTAAGATGTGTAATGCTTTCTTTTGTGGACAGGCTATGCCATGTTCTACATCTCTCCACGGATGCCTAAAATGACTTGGAAAGAGCTTAAACCCTAAAAACCGAAGCCCTAAACATTTATTGGAGGTTAGTTGGATGTCAGTGGACCTGGTGGGCCTAGTGGCTACGCAGGATACAAGAGAATGAGCATTGGGAAAATGGCCCAGAATCACTGAGGCCCCGTAATTTATTTATGGTGGAACAAAGATAGGCCCAGCCCAAAATTTTCAACTCGGGCGTACTCAAATGTTTGGGCCTCAAATGGAGCCGAGTGATTGTTTTTGTTTGGGCTGATTCAGGTAATTGCGGTTTCCTCGGTCCGTTGACAATTCCAATGGCAAGTTTTTTAGCTGGTGATATTTTTATCATCTCAATGGATGACCAAAGCAAAACGAATTGAGGTCCCCTTTTATATCAGTCAAAGTGCAAGTTGCAAAAGTCTGGAAAAGTTTAAAATTTTACTAAATCTCAGCTTAATCTTTGGAATCAAGATATTGAAAGCTTGGGTGATATATTTGATCTAAGATTGTCAATTATTTCAAGTATCAATTCTAAAATTTATTAGTTAAAAATCATGATTAACAAAGAAGTAAATGAAAAATATTGGCAGATATGTTATTGTCGCATCAGATAAGACAATGATCCAAGACATGGAGTATAGGCTCTAGTACGCATGGGGCACATAGATTGCTGGATTTCAAAAGGGATATCAAGGAAGTGAGGCAGGGATTTCATCAGTAATCAGGTTGCTTTGGGACCCGGAGTGTTGTCACACAGAGGCTTACGTTTTTTTTTTTTTTTTTTTGCCTCTCCAAACCATTGTGGTAATTTATTAGCACAAAAAAGGAAGACCGGCTTTTGTTTGCGTAGAAAAACAAGATTGTTCTTTGGCTTTTGGTGAATAAAGAAAGACAGTCTCGTACCGGCGAAATAGAAAACAAAGACCGGTTGCCTGATTGGTGATTTTATTTTGTACTCTTTTGTGGTGGATTCCAGTCACCCCTCCTGGCAGTGGTGCAAGTTCTAAATAATAGAAGACTGGTGGGCTCAAGGAAATGCTGAGATTTATATATTGCACATGCTCTTCGGATCAACTACGTTACTAGTTTTTTATCTCTATTCTGGCTCGGGTGCTCGGCCACTGGGCTGCCTCTGATAGAAAGCAGACCCAGGCTAGTTTGTTATCTCTATTCTGGTTTGATTCAGGACTGAGCTTTGAGGTCCAGACTGACATTGGACCTAGGCCCATCAGGCCCACACCATCTAATTAGTATAAATGGTTACATTATGTCAGGAGAAAACCCTTATAAGCACCATCACCACCCTGGAAATTTTTTTATTTGATTTTTTTCTTATTGTTAATGTATAGACAAATTGAAGAGAGAATTTTGCTTCACATGACATGTAGATGAAAGATTTTTTTTTCCCCTTGCTCGGTGATGCGTTTCCATCATTATTTTGAAACCAAAAGTTAATAAGAGACTTGGAGACAGACTATTATGAAATGGAATCAATCTCCCAATACTAGTTCCAAAACTTCGGGTATCTCATCTCATATCGCAACCATGCTTGGATGCTCGCGTGTTGAGCTTCAGATGACTAGCCAAAATGGCAAAACCTTTTATGGGACCATACAAATATTGATGTCCATATATAGGCTGATTGGCTTGGCTCTACTACTGCATGGTCCACTAGGTTTCTTAGCATGGTAAGCTACGTGGCTAACCTTCAGAAGATGATATAAGAAATGTTATCCGCACACCATGCGTACTTGGCTGTGCAACCAAATGCGAATTCCAAAGCTCATCTGGTATCACATGTTGGAATATGGCTCCAGTGGACGCACTTCGTTTCCACTGGAAAGCAGAATTGAACCCAACGTATGACATCTAAAAAGTAGAGCCACATTTACTTTACGAACGCAGTTGTTGCCCGGCATTTTTCTTGGTCTATGATCTCGTTCCTAAACAAAAAAAACTTACAAGTTATTCGTTTCAACTATACATTGTCAAATGCAGCTGGAAGAGAATGTCATGAGTGTTGGAAATTAGTGGCTTCCTATTGCCACTAGATATTATAGGCCTTGCCCAACTCTAGCATTCTCCCATGTTAAAGGTTTGCCACTTCCAAGTCCTAGTCACAAAATGACAATGGATCTTTTTGATATTTGAGCTGAGTCCCACAGGAACATAGAGAGGCGAAGTTGGTTTCCAAAGCTTGATTTGGAGAAGGAAAGAAAAAGAAAGGAAGAAGAGGAAGGGAATAAAAGGAAAGGCAAAAAATATTTTTCTCTTAGTATTCATCTTAGGTTTCAAATCCTCGGCAATCTCCTGGTATAATTCTTCTTTAAAATTTTTTAATTATTTTTTATACTAAGCTCTTTCGAAAAAAATCTCTTATTAATTTCTCTTTGTTAACCCTTGGAAAAGCATTGTATTCCACCGCTTTCCTGTAAATATAGTGCAGATTTTAGATAAATCATGTTAATTCTTGGTATTCGTGTTAGTTTTATTCTCTATTATATTTTATTATCTTTTTATAATATTTCTTAGTTGTAAAAATAAGTTCTATTCCCATGGTGCAATGGGTAAGTTATATCCACTATTTAGTGGAAGCCCGTCAATAGATATACAATTCAAAAAAAAATAAATTCTACATATTATTAACGATTTTTTTAAATATCACTATAGATCAGAAAAAATATTGTAAATATCTTTAACAGTATTTTTATAGCATTTTCTTATGTGCTGTCTTAAAATGATGTCGGTAATTAATTATTGATATTTTAAAAAATATCGATAAAATTTTTATTTTAACGATATTTTTTTTATATCGATAAAAATTATCAAAAACTAAATTATATATTCTAAAATTAGAACATGATCTTTTATTTAAATAAGAAACTCTTAACCACCAACCTATAACTTATATTATTAATATATAAGTATAGTTTATTTAACTTATTAAAATACATTCACTTATTAAATAAATAATATTAAGAATATATATATATAATAAATATATTTTATGAGATCGATATAACTAAATCAAGCTCTATATAAAATTAATAATTTAAAATTTAGTAATAATTTTTTAAAATTATATAAATTTTGATATTATTTATCGATGTATTTGTTAATTATCATAAATATAAATTTATAGTATTATTTATAATAAAATATCATAAAATATAAATTTATACCGTATTTATAATAAAATATCATAAAATATAAATTTATAGCAGTATTTATGATAAAATGTTGCTAATAAAAAAATATTTATGGAAAGATAGCGGTATTTTTATCAAAATACAGTAAAAAAAATTTAGCGATATATAATAAAAAATATCATAAATAATTTACTATTAAAAATTATTTTTATTATAATATTTTTTATAAAAATTTTATTATGCAAAAATTTAATTAAAAAAAACCTGTATATTCCCGAGACTTTGCCCATTGTGAACTCATCTGTTTCAACCATGCGATCCTGTGAAGTAGCCAACTAACCTTTATGCATTATTTAGCACATGGAGCAGGCTCCATCGCTTGAAAAAGCAGTACCAATGGCAGACTTGAGTACTTGCACATAAATTTTTGTACAAATATGAATGCAGTAGCAATTTTTGACCATGAGCTTGAAACCACTCATCCAGACTAAACAAATCTCTGAATTCATAGCTTTATAACTAGATAAGGCTTGGATTATCTTCTTAACCGAATCATTTTACGTTTGGCTCTAGCATCTTTAGGACCCAAGAATATTAGTACACCAGGTTGGTCCATCTCCCTTCTTACTCTCTTTCTTTCTATACTTACTTCAAATTTAACTCCAAGCTTCATAACCAACAACTCTCTCTCTCTCTCTCTCTCTCTCTCTCTCTCTCTCTATATATATATATATGAATGGAAGTGGCTGACCCTTGTCTCGCCAAAACCCTAGATGCCTTGAAATTAGTAGGGCATGAGGCAGTATAAAAACACGGGATTTCAGCGAGACCAGCACCCTTAACACCAAAGCGAGTCCAGCAACGCCGTGACAGCCTGTAAACGTTGACATCGGTTGACTAACATCACGTCGCGGTTCAACTCCCGATGCAACGGCCCCCTCTGCAGCGCGCGTTGCGGCGACGCACAACTGGCCTCCTCCGCCGTCCCGTCCGAAAGGGACAACACGAGATCCCATCATCCGAGCCCATGACGTCATTCATCCGTGACAGACCTTCTGACACGATCAACGGTCCTGATCGTTCTTCCTGAAGGATGCCGTCGGGGCGGGAAAACGGGTAAGATGCCATGCAGAGGTTCGAGGGCGTACGATGGACGGAGGATGAGCCAGTAGGAAGGGGTTACGTGTCGCGGGATGCCGACATCACGCCGCTAATCGGAGGGTTCTTGGAGGAAGGTGCACATCTCGAGAAGGGTGGTCGTGGTTCAGTTCCCAGCTGGGCCCCGCCGCTCGCTGCCTTGATTCGCTCTCCCACCCCGAGCTGTCTCCCTCCAACCATACTTTGTACTGACCGTGGGAGAACATATTAATTTACTGGCCTACACGCGGCCCATCTCAATTTATTAAACATTTATTTCTGATATTTTGATCTAATAATATTGGTCATAAATAAAATATCTTCCAAAATTGATAGCAAAGCCTAGGGGAGGAATTAGGTTAGGCAGCGAGGGCGGTGAATCTGTGGATGCGTGCAATGTAATGCAGTCTCGGATCCATGCACTCAATCACTTCCCATAAAGACACAATATCGTTTTATAATTATTTTCTTTATTTATCATTAATTGTTATTATTTTTTTATGATACTATTAATTATCATAAATAATAAATTATAATAAATAATTAAAATATATAAACTCTAATCAGATGTATACGTTAGTTACAACTATCAAAAATTTAACATGCAACTTGATTTTTCAATAGATAAACGTCCTGCCCAATCTTTCTTACGGTATCTAAATTGGCCAATATCAAGATCGATAGTTTTGAAATATATTTTATTTATTTAAAAAAATATTATTTATTTAAAAATAAAATTAATAAAAAAATATTAATAAAAAATTTTTATCTTTTTTTAATTTTTTATAAATTTTCTTATTAATTTTTTTAATTATAAAAAATTATAATAAATATAAAAAAATAGATTTTAATAAATGATTGGGGTGATAAGAAAAAATCAAGCTATCTAACTAGAATTAGAGTTTCATTCTGAATGCCACTATCGGAAAACAATTAAAAATAAATTTATATATAAATAAAAAAATTATGTAGAAATTAAAAAAAAAATCAGTTCAATCTCTATTTTGCATTCTTACACTTATTTGCATTCCTAGTCATAGAACTCAAAAATTTATCGGATTTAAAAAAAAAAAAAATTTTAATCGAATGTTGTATATATAAGTTATAGCCATAAAAAATGTAACATACAAATTGGTTCTGAACATCCTATCTAACCTTTCTTATAATATCTAAATTGGCCATATCAAAATTGATGATGCTGAAGTATATTTTATTTATTTAATAAAAAAATATTATTTATCTAAAAAGTAAAGTTAATAGGAAAATATCCAATGAAATTATCTTTTTTTTATTTTTTTATGTATCCTCTTGTTGAATTATTTTTAATTATAAAAAATTATAATAAATATGAAAAAATAAATTTTGATAGATGAATGGGTCGACAGGGAAAAATCAAGTGACGGTCTAATTAGAATTAGAGTTTCATTCTGGACAGCAACTGTCGAAAATAACTAAAAATAAATTTATATATCAAATTAAAAGTTTGCACAGAGATTAAAAAAAAAAAACGGTTCAAACTCTATCTTGCATTCTTACCGTTTGAAAACAAGAGTTGGAGTGGGGTGAACCGGACGTTGAGTCCAACTCCCATTCCAAATTCCTTATGGAGTCGAGTGTCACGTGAAGCAGAGAAAGAAATATTCCATATTCCTCGTGGAGTCGAATGTCACGTAAAGCGGAGAAAAAAATAATTAGTTTATTGCAAAGCCTTTATGTGAATTGATACGTGCGGTCCCAAATAAAATAATTAAAAAAAGTGTCAAACTTGCCCGGAAAACCTCTAAAGTTTGATTCATCGTAGACGAGTATAAATCTTTTTCATCTTTCATAATAGATACAATAACTTAACATCAAATAATACAATTTATCTTTATCACCTTCATTTTTTCTTTAATTTTTATTTTTCAGATTAAATAATATTGCTGCTAACAAATAGTGTAGCTTAAATTGATGAGTTGAGTTGAAAAATTGGATGAGATAATCAAGAGAATCAGATAACTTAGTTGAAGATCTCGTGCCGGCTAACGATGATAAGATCTTTGAGCCAATATCTAGATCAACCCTAAAATATCATAGACATTGAAAGTTTACTTGCCACAGATTTTCTAATGAGACCTCCTTTAAAGTTTAAGTTAGATTATTTCCAGATGGTGAAGAAGGACCTGAGTGGAATAAGATAGAGGAGAAGTCTGAATGAGAATGAGGAAAAAAGAAGACTCTGAAAATTCATGAGCTTTATCGCAGAGGAATTTCACTTGGCATGAGACCGTAAGAAACTCTATATGGATCTCTCCTGGCATTTGTATTGTGAGTTCTAGAGTTGGATTTAGAGACTGACTTGGAAGATCCTCAAAGAGTGTTTTATACCGACCGTAGTCAAAGTCTATCATGATGGGAATCTTGTGACTTACGATGGTGGCCATGAAAAAAATTATTCATACATTCAAGAGATACAATAAGATGCATATCCCAATGTTAAGAAGATTATTGCTATAATCGAGTAGTAGAAGATTTGATCATTTTGCATGCATTTTTTGGAGTAGCCATCCGATGAAAATTGATTGACTACTGATTCATGTTGGGTTTCAATTGATCAATTGAGCTAATTAATTTTAAGATATATTGAATAATAAAAATAATAATAATATATTTTTTTGATATAAATAAAAATATAATTTTTTTAAAAAATATTTTTCTGTTAAAATAGAACTTTTATTTGCACAAAACTGTCGAAATACAAACGCTACCTATCGGCGGAAGCAAGGTTGAGAAGTTGTTCCGACTGGTTTGCCTATTTATGCGAAAACTTGACAAAATAGTAACAGTAGTGCCACCCGAGAGCCCAAAACTAAATTGTTACTTTTCTTCTCGAAAAAGTACTTCAAGTTATAATTACAAGGAGTTGATATTAAATCAGTTGTCAGAAGAATTTTGCAATAAATATGTCACTTTATTACAAATTAATATTGTATTGTTGAAAATTTGATTAAAGTTCCACACTTCTCACCTCATAATTTTCTATTAGAAAAATCTGGATTGTAAAGGGTTTTCTTCCCTCAAGCGGACAATGGCTTTTCTTTTATTCCCTTTAATTAAATGATGAGACAAGTATGAGTTGGCAGGGAAACACAGAAGTTATTGCAACAGGGGAAAAAATGCTAGAAGTTGACGGTGATGGTAAAGTAATGTGAACAATGAGACAAGGAGGTTTCAAGTATATGTCTAGGACTGAAAAAGCGAGGTCAATGACTTGGCCAATGTTTTTTTGATAAAATAATTTAAATAAAATTAAAAATAATTAATTATTTTTTTATAAAAATTAATTATAAAAATAAAATTGATGTAAAAATCAATCCCTCAACCGACAACCAACCTACAAAATATCAAAAATAAAAATAAAAAATTAATTATCAATAAAATGGTCTTACACAAAATTATCGATAAAATTACAACTCAAAAAGCTAGTTTACTCACTATGTAAATCTAGTTAAATCTTTAATCATGCGCTTACTAAAGATTCAAAATTCTCCTAACACGTGATTACAATCAATCCAGATGAATGCGATGAAATAAAAATAGTTACAAAGTAGTTTTGTTATTCATCATTTTACATGTTTGAGGCATGGTGCTTTCATGGAGATCAGAGCTAATGTAGACGCCGGGCTAATGAGATGGCTGGAGAAATCAGCTGATCTATTGTCTCAATCAGAGAGATTGGCTTAAAGATCAGTGCATATCTTCGAAGGAAAAAGGACACTCGGATGGTGGCTTTAGCAATGCACTTTGACCTGAAACACCGCAGACAAAAAAAAATCCGTTTTATAAAGAGTGTTGATGATCTTCTGATGCGTAAGTTAGGCTCAATTCTCATAAAATAATATAGGTATTATAAGAGCCATAGAGTAGTGGTATAAGAGAAAAGATGTAGAGTGTTTCAAGAACTCATGAGTGCTTACTTAGATGATCCTCATAGAATAGTTTATATAGAGAAGGGTCCATGCCTATTGTTAAGAAAATCGGATATGCAGTATTGAATTTTAGGTATTTTGCATGTAGATTTTAAAATAATTTTGAATATATGCAGCGAAAGATAAAATTAAATCAGATTTAATTCTACATATGTATAAATCTAAATCAAATACCCATAAATTTAGTTCATATGATGATAAATAAGACATAAAGCATCTGATTTCAGAGATTAAAATTTATTTATGATCGAATCACATATCTCGATCACAAAACTTCTTCTCGAATTCGTATCTGTGGATCCTACAAGTTCTGATGTAGTCACGTAGTGTCCGACCTTATGGATATCCACACAAGGTCTGATCTGATCAGAGCTCTTTGATCTCCCGGAATGCTAGCTCCCTATCAGAGAATGCTTTCTTGATGGTTGGATTGGATCTCCTTCAATCTCTAAGACAATCTCAAGATGAAAGAAGACAAATGTGGGAGGAAGAAGACATAAGAGAGGAAGAACTCTTCTCTCTTCTCTTGCTCTCTAAGACCTCATGCCTAAGCCCCTATTTTCAGTGTGAGATCTGATCTCAATACACTTTCTAACGTCCCATGATTTCCTCCTTAAATAGGCATTCAATTAGTTGGTTTAGATTAGGTTTGAAGGACCATAACCTAATCAAACTAGGATTCCTATTTTCATCCAAATTCAATTTGAGTTTTTCCAACTTAAACTACATCTTAAAGAAGGAAAGAAGGGGTGTGAGGGCTTTGCGTGGAGGCTTTGGACATGCAAAAATGAGGGATGCACAATCCCTTTTAGGTGTTCTCCTTTTAGCGCATGAAAGAAAATCTTAGTCCAATTGAAATTTTTTTACAGACCATTTTAAATCTAATTTAAATAATTTTAATCCTAACTAATTCTTGATCCAAATCCTAACTAACTTAGGAATTGGTTATAACTAATTAAGTAATTAGGTCCTAGTCGAATTAGACCCTAATCTAATTAGAGAATGAATTGAATCAAATCCTCATTAAACTAGGGATTGATTTTTTGGACAATTGGGTTATCTCATAATCAATAGAACTTGATCCAATCAAAATCAAATCAAATCAAATTGAATCTAATTCAATTAGATTTAATTCTAACCTCATTGTTCAATCAGATGAAGCCTATTGCAATCTAATTACAAATTAAATCCTCCAAAAATTACTAATGCTTAGTGAATTGAACATTGCAACTATTGCATTGAATTAATTATCAATCAAATTGATAATTAAATCCTATTACAATTAATAATCATAATTCAACCATCTGATCAGTTAAGAAACTTCTTTTATATTGATCTCATAGATTTTTATTCTGTCTGGTAGTGAGATATACTATGATCTCCATCATAGTATTATCTAAACTTCTTTCGATGGATTAGAATACTTCTAACTTATACCCATTAAGGATTATCGATCTAGAATAATCCTAGTGAGTTCTCATAATCCACTAGTACGCTTAGCAGCATGTGATGAATCTAGCAGAATAGAAAATAAAATCCTTAGGTGTAGTTACTATATAATTCAGTTCCTCTATCGTGAGTTTCGATAAGATAGAGTTTATGAAAACTCATCAAATCTTTTCATCTGTCCTATGAAAAATTTGATTAGCTTAAATTCAGATGTGATACTCATGAAAACTCTTTTCCATCCATCACCGTGCTATGGTCATAGACTATAGACTTAGCTTCTCAATTTATAGGACTATTCCTTATCTACTAAGGTCGATAATTCCATCTAAGTACGCATCCTACTCTTACAATGAACTATTATAGCCAACATCCAATATAAGGATCCATATGATTAGGAACCATGTTTATATATAGTCAAATTATGTAATCCCACTGTAAAAATCGAGGCACCGCAGGTCAAGGACCACGCACACCACTGCAGCATCGAGACGATCACTGATAAGTAAGTAGATATTTATGTGATCTCTCGTATGGTCATGCTCAGTGCCGATGTTCTCTAACAATCACCTACACTCTTGCTCAGTATCTCCACATTGTAGACTTGAGACTCGTTTATCCAAAGGAAGGGATTCGCATGCCGATCTAACCGGATCAATCACCATCTCCATAATGATCATTGATTAGAAGTAATTTAAGAATTAATTATATATGTCTCAAGTCTAAACTCTTTAGAATATATATTTTTAAATTATTAATTTTTTGGACGATTCTCGAACGTATAACACAAGAATGGATAAAATTATTATTTTATTAATAAATTAATAATTTAAATATAAAAATATATCTCAAAATTATTACAATATGTCTGCTCTATTGGTTTCTAGGCCATACATCTAATATGCGAATCGATCATTTTTGGTAGTAGACTGTGCATCCTAAAGATAACGTTCGGGGTATTTTATCTGCACATCTCATCCCGTATATCTTACTCATTGAAAAAAAATTTGAATTTGGAGACCATGTGGCAAGTTTTATTTGCCAGCCAGTGTTTATAAGGTGAACTTCTATTGGTTGGTTTGCCACATCAGCTGTGGTTAATTTCAATGTAGACCATATGATACATGATAAATTGATACATCACTTTAGTCTGCACATTCAACAATAATTAATTTTTTATTTTTAAAAATATAGGTGAAATATTGTTAGCAACTTCCTACTTGTACCTGCTATAAGTTTGGTGCTGTGATGATTGATAATGGTAGTTACCCTTTGCTGTCATCAACATGTGACGAAAAGACATCCAATGTCAAATTGGTCTGAGGCATGGGCCACGTGTACTACCTCCAACAGTTGCTCAATGGACCCTGGCCAAGGTGGCATTAGGTTTTATGTTCTTGCCGGGATAAGTATAAGACCATCCTCCAAATGGCATACATGTATACAATCGTCCACGCAAGCATCGGATCTATCATCGGGACATCTCTTTCGAACAAAACATTCTCATCCAATTTTTGTGCCGTAAATTAGAAAAGTGATCATATCTTGATGGATTCATGCGGAAGTTTTCTATAGAATATAAGAGCACCTTTATTTCGCAGAAGTTGGATTTTAAAATAAAAATAAAAAAAAATAAAAATATTCCAATCCTCTCAAACCCAATTTCTACATTTCTCTGGTATTTAAATTATATTTTCAGTCCGATTTTGATTTAACCAAATAGAAATATAATTATTTTAATTTTTATTTCAATTTTAATTTCTACATCGATACCAACCAAGAATGATCTGCACCTAGAATTCTTCCTCGAAATTTCCCTGAGCCTATAATATTGCAATAAATAACATCCAATCCTCGCGGCCGTTGGAAACAGGAAGGAAGGGAGACCATGTGTGAACCTGTGAACTCTCTTTGCTGCACCAGAGGCCGGGTGGGCCACTGTGCCCCTAGGTGGCCCGTACAGCCCGGCTGTCCATTAATTAAGGTCCACCATACTTATCTCGGGCCCATGCATCGCTGCTCGCAACCATTGCAACCCCTTTACAGGTATTTCCTCTCTATTTATTTCTCCATAATCAAAACTTAAAAAAAAAAAAAAAGGAAACTTTGCCAATCTCATTATTTGTTTCCAGTGCACAAAAACAGAACCGTTATAAATGCGCAATAAACAAAGAAATAAAAGATAAAATAAGATGGTACATGGTAATAAACCGTAGCGGCGGTCCGGGAGCACCACTACCCAAACCCAGCCATCCTCTCGTATCACACACAGGCAGCTTCTTTCTTGATTTCTTTCATCGAGGAGAGAGAGAGAGCGAGAGAGGGGGAAGTCGCCGTCTCCGGTCTTGTCACCTCGCACCCAAGTTCCGCTGCGGTTTGGGTTCTGGGCTCGGACTAGAGGTTCAAATAGGATATGACTTATGAACTAATCTTTATTTCTAACTATAAATTAGTGACAAAAATATCTTAGGACATAAATATGGAGGGATTTGGATTTTTGTTCTAAATTCAAATAGCACATATTTTTTTTAAAAGGGTGGGGTTGGGGGGACGGTACCCTGCGTTGCTCTCCATAAATGCTGGCTTCTCCATCCCCCCCTGCTTCTTTTTTGGCAACACTCCCAACCTCGTCAGCGGGAGCAGGCGCCGTTCGCCTTTTCCTCTTTCTTCTCTCCTCTCGCCTTTCCTCTTTTGCCTCCTCTCTTCTCTTCTTCCTCGTCTGTCGCCTGGAGTAGGTGATGGGGAGAGTTGGTGCTGCTTAAAACTGGGAGCTTCGCTATTTCTTGGCTCTCCTCCATCTAATCTTCTCATCTATTTCTCCCCCTAGTTTTACCTAGCCAAGAGAAGGAAGCGAACATGGTGGGTTGTTGGTTTTTTTGTTGATTTTCTTTTTTTTTTTGGATGGTGTTTCTCTTCTGTTTGTATAAGAAATTAATTAATTATTGCAGTAGCCGGTATAGAAATTCGATATTTTTGTTGAATTAAAGAGAGAAGGATGGGGTTTTTGGGCAGGTGGGTTTCACGAACAGGATGCCGCACTGGTTGGAAGCCTTGCTGGGCGAGAGATTCTTCAATCCATGCACGATCCACGAGACGGCCAAGAAGAACGAGAAGAACATCTTCTGCCTCGACTGCTGCTCTAGCTTCTGCCCCCAGTGCCTCCCGCTTCACCGCACTCACCGCCTCCTCCAGGTTATTTTCTCTAATCCAGTTTTCTTGGGAAAAAAAAAAGATTTTGAAGCAAAAAAAAAAAAAAAAAAAAAAAACAGAAATAAGATTTTTCTATATTTTTTGTCGTAGATTCGGAGATATGTGTACCACGATGTTGTTCGAGTCGACGATCTGGAGAAGTTGATCGACTGTTCTTCCGTTCAAGTAAGTAAACAAGATTTGCTCTTTTATCTTCTTTTTTGAAAAGAGAAGTTTGGAATTACCCTACAGAAGTAAACAATTTTTTTTTTTTTAAAGAACGAATTGTTCTAGGCATATGAATCTCTTTGGATTAATTAATTCGATCGTACTGTTCGATTAACTGGGTTGTTTTGTACTGAATTTGTCGTCGAATTGGTGGCAGTCCTACACGACGAACAGCGCAAAGGTGGTATTCCTGAACGAGCGAACGCAGAGCCGGCCTTTCCGCGGATCATGCAACGCCTGCCGCTCCTGCGACCGCCCCCTCCAAGACCCTTATCTCTTCTGCTCCCTTTCTTGCAAGGTATTCGATTAAATCCAATTCTATTTCGTGGACAATTTAGAGCTATGCAATGCCTTCAATTATTTCTAAACATCCTCGAAAGATTAATGAGAGGAAACTCTCGCGGATAATTGCCTTTCTTGGCCCGAGAGCAGGTGAAGCTGTTGTTGAGGAGCGAGGGAGGGCTGGCGAGGGAGCTCCGGGAGTGCGAATTCCTGCCGCTGCCGAGCTCGTGCGAGCTGGACGATGGCCAGCTCACGCCCGACTCCATCCTGGAGTCCGCCTCCGCCACCTCCTCCGGCTCCTCCGCCGGTGGCGGCGGTGGAGCTGGGGCCCGCGCTATCCGGAGCACTGCCGGGACGGAGTCCCTTGCTCAGCGGCGGCGGAGCGCCGCGGGCCGCCCGTCCGGTCCGGAGGTGGTGAACCGGAGGAAGAAAGGTGTCCCCACCCGGTCGCCGCTGTACTGAACCGGAGATGGGCCCGGTACGGTGAGGTTTGCTTCAGCTGGAAAAATCTGGGGACTAAATTTTGGGATATATTGAGGATTAAAAAAGAAAAAGAATATCGTTCCAATTTTGTAAAGGAGCCTACTCTCCATCATCTGCTGATCTTTAATTTAAAAGAAAAAACTTATGCGAAGGTTGTTCTACTTAGAATTCAATTCAAATTTGAAAAAACTCTTTTGCAACAATTTAGTTCGAAAATTCAAACTTTTTACGTTCTCTCTTTCTTGCTATCTCGATCACTCAGTCTCTATAATGCCGATACTTGGGCTGCTACGGTTTCCTGGAGAAGGAAATAGCGGTCAAAAGGCAAATCAATCTAAATTTTCTGGTTGCTACTATTTACTGGAACAGGAAATAGTGGTCAAAAGGGAAACAGACAAAAATCTAGAGAGAATTAAAGATGTCCGCTTTTTTTTTTCCCCCGCCCTTAGCAGCTGTTGTGAATGATGTGTACATGACCATACTCTTTCTGTTTACGTGGATTCACGAGCTCGTAGATTTTTATTTTTTAGTAGAAAAGTGGAATACAATCTGTCTCTTGGAAGAGGGAACAGCATGTTGTGTATTTTAATCAGAAAATATTGAAAGTAGTATTTTAATCTTATGCTTGATAGCCTGCTTCCCACCATCTAAACTATGTTGGTGGTGAATACTAGATACGTGCCGTGCATGCGCTGCGTTTTAGGATTTGCTGGTATTGGCTCATGCCTTGCATGTGTAAGATTTGTGGCACAGATGATCGAGGAGTAGGAATTGAAAGCTATCATTTTGAAAAAAAAAAAAAAAAAAAAAAAAAAAACTAGGAATTCAAATCTAGTTTTATTTCTAAAGATAAGTAGATGAGGATTAATTGCAAATCAGATCTCCGTGCCTATGTGATAATCGTGAATACAAACTCATACAAAATTACGAGTTTTGATGCCATTAGACATTCTTTCTTGAATCTTGGAATGTGTATGAGAATGTTAAAAATGATCATAAAATTAGCCATGCATGTCAGTATTCAAAGATGGGATTGTGAACTTAAAACTAATAATTTAATTGTCATAAGCGTGAAAGCAATTATGCAAGAGAATTTGATAAATGCTTAAAGGCTTGGTGAATGGATTAACATAAAATAAAAGTAGAGTTTCTTTCATCATTTTCCTTTTCCAAGCATCTTAAAGATATATATGGTGTGGCGATTGTCGCACTGTAAGGAATAACCTTCCAACATTTCATAGTGGAACGTTTATAAAATTAAGGTGCAATTGCTTTGTTGTAGCTCAGCTTACCTAGAAGAGTGAATTTATTAAACTTTGGGGCATGGCCATGCGCATGCAACGGTGGGGCTGGAGTTAGGGGGAAGCTTTGAGAAGATTGACAATATTAATTAATAATTCATCAAGATCATAAACTATAGTAGCCACCTAAATTTTGCTCAAATCAGGGGGGAGGGGGGGCAGGTTGCGAGAAGATTGATAAGGCCATTATTCCCGCTCTATGTTTAAGAAAAGCAGCAGCTAAAGAAAATCTAAAGCCTGCTTGCTTTTTGCTTCTGATTCTTTGCCAACCAACTACTTGGTTAGCTGCAGCACTTTCAAAGTAGAAAAGTGGTCTCTTATCTTAGAAGTGATGGTGTAAGAAGCGCGCTATCCTTTGCCTTGATAGAAAGTAAATAAGCATACATATTAGATAAATAAGCGGTGTAATAAGCAGAAAGTCCCAAATTGAAGAAAGTAAAAAGTCATGAATGCCTATAAGGATGTATGTTTGCTAATTTGGATTGATGACTGATAACATATACAACTAATTAAAAAATTATAATTAGTAGTGCAATTATTGTTTTTTGGATAAGCCAAGCCTTCTTGATGTGATTTGGGCAACCAAGCAGACAAGGATGCTTGGTGCTTTATCAATGTTCATGGATTGCATGAGTCTTTCTGATAACTCTGTTGGTTTCTTAGGATTCATGTCATAGTGCCCTGGTAGTTCTTCAGATTTCTTCTATTGGTCCATTCAGATTTCTCATTAATCGTAAGAATATTGTATGTGTAAATATAAAAATTAAGTTGACATTACAAGTTAAGAGTGGATTGTTCCAGATGATAATCTGTAATTTAAATTCAATATGCATTTTCAGTGTAATTGATCGTAATAGTGGTTTATTTTGGTGCATTATTTCTTCTTAGAAGGGCACTGACCAAAGTAACAGTATGGGTACATGCTGCTAGCTCAAAGAAATTCTTTAGATTTTTTTTTTTGGGTGCTTGAAAAAAAAAAGGGTGAAAAAAGGATATTGCATTTTTGTCCCAGGAATTGTTATTACCTATAACACATCAACCCTCACAAAACAAAACAAAAAAAAAAAAACAAAAACAAAAAAAAGGTCTAACACATAAGCTATTGCTGGATTGTTAATTGAAAATTTAATTTTTTAAGCAGTTATACACACACATGTATGCATGCGCATGTATGCATGTACAAATACATGCATATATGCACAAGAAAAAAAATAAGCACATGATGCGGAGGTAAAGCATGCTAGGCGCCAAGAGTGATAGCATGTTAGAGATAAAACAAATAAAAATCTTGGATCTTTATGATATCATATTCTATGGCAGTGTTAAACTATTTGATAAAGAAATGATTTGCTTGTTTCATGCAAGAACTAAGATATTCTCTTTGCAATCACCTAATTTTCTATACCATTTCACGATGAGTGATTGGGTGAGGCGGGGACATGGATGTCATATCCCACCCAGTTGTCCCTTGTTGCCTGATACAGGAACAATGGATGATCACCACTATGAAGACAAAGCGGAAAGCATCCCAACTATAAAAGTTAAACATTAAAGCATGTGGAACCGCAACCGGTGAAGAACATTTGGGAAGAGTAGAGCTGATGCCTTTTTTTCCCTGTTCTTTCCTTTGTTGAAGTTCTTTTATTTGGTTATAGTTTTGAACGGTGAAAGGTTGGAAAATGACACTTCGATTCTTTTGTCTGGTTAGAGTTTTTATGGAAAAGTAAAATTCATATAAGATACGGCTTTTTGGCTCCCCCATGGAAAAAAAAAATGAAGATCTTTTTTTCAAAAATATCCTAAAATTATGAATAGAATGGAGTAAGATTTTGTTAATAAAGATATACTAATTATTTTACACAATTTTTTTAAAAAAATAGATATTTAATTAAATATAAAATATTTTATAATGTATCATTTTTTTTATGATCAATTAAATATGTTAAAATTATTTTTTTAGATATTATATTTATAAAAATTAATATTTAAAAAAATATTTGAATAAAAAAAATTCCTAACGAACTAAAAAGTCATTCAGAAAAATAGATAGGAAGGCAACCCATGTAAAATGCTACCGTTTAGAAGCTAGATGGAGCTCACTAGGCTTAAGAAAAATGTGAAGCTCACTGTACCTGCAATCTAATATGAAATAATGTTGATGTAACAAAATACGAAATAATTTGGATGTTTTAGTTGAAGAAATTGTGTATATATACATATAGAGAGATAGGTGGACCATTTTTCTCTTGAAAAGAGGGGACATTTACTCCTTGTACACTGAAAAATCAATAATTAAACATCCAAGTTAAGGATCTTCTCAGTTGGTTATGATTTACATAATTGAAAATATTTAAAGATTAAAATATGTTGGATGGAGAAAATGCATAGTCAAGATGATATGAAATCATATTTTTCTATATACTAAAACAAATTAATTTTCAATATATATATATTTTAATATGTATATATCATTAATAAGGTGGATTCTCAATTTTAAGCACTTTTAAGATATTTTAACATTCTCACACATAAAAACCATCCACTTTGTATCTACTTAAATAATATGTTAGATACCACAAAAACAAGTAATTTTAATTTTAATATAATTTTATTAATATTTATTATAATTAATAGTTTGAATCTTCATTTGGATGTCTGATTATAGATTTTGGAGATAGTAGAATAGATATTCTTCTCTAATAGATTGCATACTTGCAGTATATTTGATATATTTGTATATTATTTATATTTATATATTTTTATTTAATGAAAGAAGTAAGAAATTGTTGCGGTCAATTCCCTCGTCGTCTGGTCGCCGGGAACGAGTGCCTGCAAAAGAAGTCCGCATTGACCGGAGGTGACTCCGACGGGGACTCTCCGACGGTCAAATCAGAGAGGAGACTAGGCAACAGTAGAAAAGAATCAAAGAGCTCAACGAGAGAGGGTGAAAGCAAGGGTTAGAGAGGAAGAGTCCAATGGTTCCGAAAAGACCTCTTCAGCACTGTTGCCTTCCCCGATTTATAGTAGAGCGCGGCATGGCGCCGTCATTAATGGTGCAGACAATGGAAAAATTGTCAAATCACCGAGGACTGTCAGAGTCACCGTGAGGTTGTCAAATCATCATGGGACTGTCAAATCGCTAGGATTGACCCATGCCTTAGGTGGGATAATGCCCCAAGGCGGATGTGCCGCATGCCGTTGTCAGGATCGACAGTCTCCAGCAGTTGTACGGCGTTTGAAGGAGCCGACCGACTGTATGTCGGTGCCTGGTTGAGGAATGTCGGGCGAACCCCCAGGAACCCTTCGATGGTCAGTCGAGCGGACACCTAGGGACCCTCCGACGGTCAGTCGGGCACCTTACAAGAGTCGGATATTGGGCTCCCCAGTCCGGCTAGTCGGGGGAGAGAGAGAGTCGGCCCGGCCAACATAGGTTCGGTCAGCGGCGTCGGCAGTCGTCGGTCGGCAGAGTCGGACGCTGGTCAGGCGGACCCGACCGTGAGTCAGCGTGAGAAAACCGGTCGGTATATCCCAACAAAAATATATATCAATCCCGACAAATAATTATTTGTAGTTCCTTAGAAAAAGGTATAATTTAGGCTATTTTGATTGTTGATCTTTGCATAGCAACCATGTGGCTAAACAGGTTTGCTAGATTTGCCTGTCAATGAAAAAGAACAAGAATTAAATTTAAATCTATTATTCAGGCAAGAAAATACTACAAAGATACATTATGTTTGCACTATATTTCCTGTCTATTAAAAGCTCACAAAAAGTCCCATCTTCTATACAATCCTTTATCTTATATGGAAAAGCATTGCAAAGAAGCACAAGTATGATTATCAAGACATTATGTTTTTTTGATAAATAAAATAAATTACCTTTGCATCCAATGAGATTAGCATGCAATCACTATTGATCTGAAAAAAAAAATGAGCATGCTCCAATTACATACGAACTAGAGTGTTGCATGAGCCTTTCCTCGGGTTTTTTGGTTGGAATCCATTGCAGGGAAGATTTCATAGCCTAGGCCTTCTATGCTGCTAAAGTTATTACACCACATGTGGTTGGGTTCTAGTTGCCCTGGTGTGGAAGATTAGCCATTTCACAGGATATTCCATTAGCTTGTTGGCAGTTGAAATACTTGCTTAGTTTCATCATAATCAGCATTTCAGATACATTTAAGAGATCAGGCTGTCCCATTGAAGTAGTTAAGTCTCAAATAAACTCAGGCCAGGCTTGTAATGATAAAATTAAACAGGGGGTGTGCTGACAAACACTCCCCTTGCTCTAATTCCACGTACCATGAACCTCTATAAAGTTTGTTTAGAGAGGCATATAGAGTAACAATATCCTTTTCTCTAAGAAGGAAGGTAAATAGTTCATCTCATTTCCATTCAGTTTATCCATATATATTAACAAAAAAAATAAAGTTAGACATTATTAATGCATAGTTATAGAGGGACAAAGTGACAAAACTAAGGCCGCTCTCCAGGTAGGACACAAAATTCAATTGGAACCTACAAAAGATTAGCTGCATTGGATCCAATCAGAGGTTTGGTTCTAGTGATGTTTGCCGGCTTAAGACCCAAGAGGATCATTGTGCAAGAGCAAGACCATCCATATCGAGATAATGCTTGTGACCACGTTTTCCTGTTAAATTCTTGTGTTTTTAGTCCGTATTGAGATACATTTGATACCGCATTTAAAATGGAACCCTAGCCCTTATTCTGGTGGACCATGGTCCAATCCCCAAGTTCCTCCAACATGGTGATTCCTGGTCCTCTTGTCCAATTTTAAGCCTCTTCCTCACCCTCCACGCTCAATCCAACCCTAATCCGACTCGCCCGAGCAATTATGTTTGGGATAGATGGAATATTATTTTCCTCTTGAAAGGTGATCGTTACGTTGTACTAGCTAACATTCTGCTAACAGACATAATTACTTTTTCTTTAAAAAACAGAATTGCCCCCCTTTTCCCCCCATTTATTGATATTACTTTTGTAGTTTGTACACATTGAAACTAGTAACGGTAAATTAAAAAAAAAAAACCAAATAAAATACCAGAAGCTTAAAACAAGTTAATCTGCCTCTAATAAGTTTAATCGAACGCCTTGCAAGTGTCCAACATTTTTTGCGCTGGGATCTTATTAGATTTGCTCAATTTTGTCATGATGAGTAAAGCATTGATGTAACCAACAAGGACAAAATCTGTGTCTCAAAAGAGACTACAGGAGGGGAAAAAAAAAAAGAAAAGAAAAAACCTTAGATCCGATCAAAGCAGACCGTCCATCCTAAGACCAGTGGTCGACGTCGTCGTCGTCGTAGACGAGCAGATCCGGATCCCCCTCCTCGAGCACCCGCACCCGGCGGCGGACCCTCCTGAGCACCCCGTCGATGGCCAGATCCACGGCGTCCTTCCTCGCCCGCAGCCCATCAGAGCTGCCGTGCCGCCGGTACATCACCCTCGGTGCCATCTCCAGCACCAGCTCCCGCATCCGCCGCACCTCCGACGGCGGTATCGCCCCCAGCACGTCGCCGATCCGGACCCCGCCAAACACCACCTCTTCCTTCGGGATGAACACCGAGAACTCCTCGAACCGGTCCTTGGGCAGGTGCCACCCGTACTGCGCCCGCGCACCGATCTCCTCGAAGAACACCGGGATGCACCCCGCCAGGATCCCGTCGAAGGTCGACCGCCGGGTTGGCGTGTCGCCGGGTGGCTGGAGGCAGAAGCTGGACCGGAGCATCGGCCGCATGAACCGGATCGGGTCGTGGGCGCAGGCCCCATCAGAGCAGTCGACCACCTCGCAGAGGTCGGTCCGGTTCTCGCACTCGGCCCGGATGCTCCCCGGATGTTGGGGCCACCCCCGCCGCCGCCGCCGGCGAAGAGCATGAGGTTGGTGCGGCGGGCGCCGCGGGCGCGGGCCAGCCAGGCGTCGAGGTGGGCGAGGGTGGCCGGGTGGAAGGAGGTGGGATGGGGGATGGCGCGCTCCTGCCAGGGCCAGGGGCGGGCCTCGAGGGCGAGCACCGTGACGTTGAGGAAGTCAGGGAGGTGGAGGAAGGAGGTGCCCCACAGGCGAGGATCGGCGTCGGGATCCTGAGAGTAGTCCCAGGCGGGGCGGGCGAGAACGAGGAAGTGGTCGTGGCCGCCGCGGCGTGCCCAGACGGCGGGCCGGTCGCGTCGGAGGAACTCGGCGAGGTCGCGGCCGTGGAGGTCGCTGGAGTTGAAGAGAGCCGGGTCGTAGAGGAAGGGGAGGGAGTCGAGGGAGGCGTAGTAGGGGAGGAAGACGGCGTCGGCGAGGGTAGGGTCGGGCGTGAGGCAAGGGTACTCGAGGAGGCGGCGGTGGAAGAGGGGTTCGAGCATGTGAGGGTCGGTGCGGTACCAACTCCGGGAGCGATTGTGGGTGCGGGGGCCGAGGCCGTGGTTGGCGAGATAGGGGCAGAAGTCGCCGTCGTCGTAGAGGGGGAAGGCGTTGCAGGATCGGAGGAGGTCGGTGTTGAACCGCGGCGGGAGGTCGCGGATGTGGATCCACCGCCCGTCGCACTCCGCCCGCCGCCGCGGCTGCTGCGCTTCTTCTCCCTCTTCTCCGGCAATTGCTTCCTCCTTTTCTAATAACGGAAGGCCGCCGCCGGTTTTGGGGATGGATCGGGATTTGGCTTGGTAAGGGACGAGGAGGAGAACAGAGAGGACCAGAAGGGTGGGGCGAGCCATGGGTGCGAAAGTGACAGGAGAAGAGAGAAAAGCCTCTAATTCGCTTTGGAATCCTGTCATTTATCTTTGAAAGTTTCCATTACTGCTGCTGCCGCAGTTGGAAATATTTATTTGGAATTGGAAGAGGATCTCTCTTCTCCGGTTCTTGTTTTACTTAAATTGATTTAGTTACTACCTTGTTTCCCTTTCCGTTTATAGCTTTCTAGTGGGGAGAGACCAGAGAATCGTGGAGGGAGGAAGGCACGAGAGGTGGGAAGCGAACGATCGATGCGGTCCGGTTGGGGTGGTTTATTTTGGAAACGGGTTTGGACTGTGGAGTGTGGACCGGCCCAGAGTTATAAGGATGGTTCGTGCGGTGAGGGGATGTTGGGTTTTGGGCGCCGGTTGCGGTTGGGTTTGGGCGAGTGGCTTGGCGAGAAGGGTGAGCGACCAATCTCCCACATCGCATGGTTCGCTTTGGTTACTCTCCAACCGGAATTAGGGCGGTACCGGCCAAGCCAGTTACCTATTTGGGAGCACCAAGAAGGGAACCCTTTATTCGGAACAAGTGGGTGGGCCTCCTTAGTCAACTGAAATGGGCCGAGTGTTTGGTCGTTTTCCACGTTGGGTCTTTTGGGCATTTCCTCTATACTATATTTTTCTATGCAAAGTCCACGTTTTTTAAGGCATTACGTCCGTTGAGCAATTTTGACTGAGCACCCATGTAGACAAGTAGTTATATTATTGAGAAATTATTCCCCAAACCTAGTGCACCGCGTGCATATAGCCAATCATAGCCGGTCGTTCCTGTAGCCATCATCCATTAAGTGCCATCTTGATTACTGCTATAGAAATGGGCTGCACTAATATATAGTGTGTACGGCCATATAGTACATCTACAGAGTAATCTTTTACATTGTATAGTCTCTCCATGTGGTTAAATTATATCTTAACTGTGTGCACCACGCAATCGAGTCACCTCAGTTTTATAGGCCAATTATTGAGATGAGTACATGGTGAACATGGTCTGTTGCGGAGAGATCCGCCACCGAAACTAATCCTTTGTTAAGGCATACTCAAGATAATATGGAGAGATTACACCAGTTGTGGCTCTAGTACCACTAATTCGATCAGTTGTATAGGTAAAGCATGCATCTAACATCCATAACTAACAATTTTGAGTCAAGAAGATGGAGATGTTCCTCCTTTAAAAAAGAGTTAGAACATGGTCTAACAACTTATAGAGTTAGATTTAATAAACTCACAAATTTCGACTAACGACTTACGGGCGGAACTTCTAAATAAAAGAAGTATGAAGGAGATCCTTAGGTAAAAAAGAAAGCAAGGAAGAAAACTCCAATACTCGAAAGGAGAATAAGCTCGGAGGGGGGAGACAGGAATTCTCTCTTTGCTCTTTTGACTCTCGTAATTTTTTTTTTTTATTATTTTCAAAATTTTGGCTAATTTAAGCATCAGACGATCTCTCCCGTTGGAACATTCTAGTGAGTGTGGATTTTTTTCGCAGGTACTTTTGGTATTTATGGATTTATATGGCATTCAACTTTAGGCACATCAGCACCTCTCTGAACCTTGCGGCAACATGGTCTATAGGAATGAGGTGGTCTGATTGGCATGATGCACGGCCACATAGTATAAGATATAATATCTCCTCCATTTGTGCTTTCCATGTTTGGTGCATAGATCAGTTGATGGTTTTATGTGGCTGGATGCAAAGTTGATGGATGACGAGCACAAACTGATGATGTGATTACAACTTACCATGCAGTACATGTCTCTCCAATATTAGTCCAAATATATCTCACCAATTGATTGTCATTGTATGTTAGCTCTCCACCACTCGTAATGTACAATGAGGTGAACCAAATTGTTTCATGCATTGTAAAATCCAATTAGCATAATGCCTCACGAGAAATTTTTGTGTACGGTGGGTGGTGCAGAACCACGCACCATTCACGATGATTGATTCACATACAGAGTTGTGATGTGATGCGTAAAAAAAAATTTTCATTGACCCATGTGGAAACTAATTACCGTAGATGGTGCACGTACGCAGTTCTGCACTACTCAGTGTACAAAGAATTTCGCAATTCCTCACATGTTAGGTGGAAGTAGATCCAGTTTCTTGGTGCTGGTAAATCGTCTTCTAGCATGAATTTGATGCCGGCCCACTTCATGTGTCATTCAGTGTTTCAAAATGTGAGATCGGATAGTTGACTTGAAGATCTTCCAATTCTGGGAGAGACCTAAGTTCTTTTTTATTTTTGTTTGTGGAAATTCATGGCTAAATGCTAGAAAGTAATGCCTACTACCAGCCCTCTCACCATCTCATGCCCATTCGGACAAATGCTAGATAGCAATATGAATTCTACGAAAAGTCCTTGTTTTTTATTTGTACTCATACAATTACTTCTATTCACTCTTTTAAGTATACCAAAAAGTGAGAGAGCAATTTTGCTCGTGTTAAAATCTATATAATCATGAAAATAGATGCATTCCCTTATTTCTCCACTTATTCCTCTAATCAGACGGCAAAAAATGATTTACTCTATGGAGTAGGCTATTTCGACCGCAGTAGAGAAGATGACACCTTCAAAAATTCTCTCCTTTTTATTTTGGGTACATAAGAGGGGTCATGAGCCCCAGAAAAAAAAAAAAAAAAGAATAACTACAAATGAATAAAAAAAAACTCCAGCATCATCTGCTGGTACCAAAGTTTTTATTTACGCTGGAAGGGACATAGCAGACTGCAGAATTTGATACAATTGTTTGAGGGAGTCTGGCTAAGTTGTCCGTGGACTGATTCGCTTCTCGAAAAGTATATGATATCTGAAAGGAGTTAAAAAAGCTGCGCATTGAATAATGTCTTGGAGAAAAGGATTTTGAATATGAATAATGGAGGATGGTAGAAGAAACTTTTGCTGATATTGCTCCATCCATTTAATTACGATGAAGGAGTCTCTTTCTAATCATATATTTATTTTGTCAGGCTGTTGAGTAGCAATGAATAAGGCAGTCCAAGCAATATGAGTTAATCTCTCTCTCTCTCTCTCAGATAAGAAGAAATGTTGAATTTATTTTACTGTTGGTGCCTATGATGGGTTTTTAATTCACTAGGCAAAGATAATAATAATGGATACCTGCACGCGGACAAAGTATATAATTGTCACACAGGCTAAACCTTTTATCTCAAAAGTAATTTTCTGTAGCAAGTGATCCTTCACAAACTGAGATGATGGGAAATACTTAGATTTTGAGCATCGTATGCCTTGGTTACTGTATTTTATATATTCTTACCTAAATCTTGCTACATACCATGATATTGTTCGCTGATTTTAACTTAATGCAAGCGAACGATCCCAAGATTTGTAGAGAGAACATGAGTGTGTGATTTAACATTAAAAACCTCGTCAAATCTCATGTCTCTTCAAGCAAATGAAGCAAATGTCACTTGGCAAGCTATTCGTGGTAAATCATTGTCACGCTCAACCATTCACCTAGAATGACCATATCGATTCAAAAAAAAAATAAAGTTTCAATACTCATGTTGTCAAGCATTTAGCCCTTATAAAATAGCAGCATGTGGCACTTAAGGTTGCGCATAACATGTTGGAATTTTGTTTACTCTTTCTTTGTAATCATTTCTTCCTCCTCCTCCTCCTCTCCCTCTTGTTCTTCATCATTTTGTGGAATTATCCAAAGTAGTCATGATGCACATTATGGGTATTTCTCACCGCCTCGGTCATATTGAACCAAATAGCTACCCATGGGGAGGAGGAGTGACTTCAACTTTTCCCTTGATGTCGTACCTCATTCTACATGCCTAGTCCTAAGCTTGGTTCATTATATATTAACTAACATACCTCTAGTTGAAAGAAAAGAGAGTTTCTTTACCAAAAAAAAAAAAAGTTTGAAATCCTTCACTTCAACATGCTTCTAAATTCCATCTTCTCGTATCCGTTAGTTGAACGCTAATACTAAGAGAGTTTTGTAGAGAACTTTTTAAAATTATCATTATTTGCTAACTTTTTAAGACTTAAAAAGTGGAAGGCCTGCTTCGAATCTTGGGATTTTTTTTTGAAAAAAATTATACATATATATTTATTTTCAAAAAACCAAGGAGAATATTAAATTAAAGAAATCCGCAATGTGAACCCTTCTATTTTTTGAATCATATATAAATCTATTGATGCATTTGGCAGCAAAAGTTTATTATTTTCAAAAAAAAAAGAAAATAGAAGGAAGAAATGTCTGCGATTGTGTGCAAATGCCATCTTCTACATTAATCTTTGTACATTTTTTCCCTAATTTGCAAAGAAACAAAAACATAAAAATAAGTATTAAATAGATCTTAAATTCATCATTTTTCACCAATAAGCCAGTTGCACATATGATCAATGATTTATCATTCTATCTCACACGCTACTCGTGCTCCATCTAAAATTAGATAATTCCATCTCATTATTATTTTGAATTATTTCAATTGATTTATTATATATCCTAAGAGTTTATGTCATTTTGCTTAGCTGCCATATTAGGAGACCTAATTAAAATCCAGACGATCTAGTCGAATCTGGAACATTTCAGATGGGCCTAGGTCTAGTTTTTAAGGACGATGGGCTGAACCAAGCCTAAAATTTGTGAGTCTGATTTTTATTTGTTGTTTATTTATTTATTTTGAAAATTCGATCCTAGTTTTGCTCTAATCCCACGCTTTACAAATTGAGCATGTTTTTTTTGGGTAACTTGAACCCTGTTTTGATTAAGGAAAGAAAAAGGTGGCGGCTAGGTTGTTGTCATGCTCCTCTCATCTCCTACTCTTCTCTTTCGATCACAACCTTGGCTTCCTCTCCACCTAGTCCTTGTCTTCCCCCTCTAACTCCTTCCACTCTCCTACAACCTCTCCCTCCCCTTCCTCATCTTCTACCTTGATGCTTCCATGGGTGGCCGACCCTGCCACTACTTCCCCCACAACATCCCTATGCCCCTCTACACTGATAGCCTTTTCCTCCTTTTCTAGTTTATGTTCGCTATCGCTATTGCTAATGAGATCAACCATATCATCCTTATCCCCTTCTCTACTAGCTCTATCCTCACCAACCTATATGGTTGGGGCATTTATATGGATGTCATTGAAGTTGTCATGAGCCACGACTTCTACTCTATCAAGCAACCATTTTGCCCTAGCAATATGTTCTTTGGCCACAACTACCACGCTATCACCACTAATCGCAGCATTCATCGAGCCATCACATTCTGTACCAAGGTTAGGGTTCTCCATTTTCGGCCCCATAGCTAGCATTGGGTCCTCTCTTTCATGTCACTCCACGCCTCCACAATAGGTTTGAATAGCTGAAAAAAGAAAGTCCAAGAACCTAGCCTAGAAGTCTAAAACCCAATAAGTAGTGGATTTGGACTTGCAAGGTAGGCCCGAAGGTAAGCTAGACCGACTCAAGCCTAACTAAACGGTGTTGTATCTTGAGCTGCCCGCTACTCGAACCTGGCTTGGCCCATCTGTTGCTCAAATTTGCACACTAGCCACTTACAGAAGGCAGGCACATATCCTAAGAGAAAGTTTTTGTGCACCGCGTATAGTGCAATAAAATTGATGTGGAGCCCACCACCTAATTATATTGGAGCACATAGCACACTTAACGATGTGACAGATATTCAATATTGTCTATCTTTTTCTTTTATAATTTTAATAATGAAAATATCATTTTCTCCGTAGAATAAAGAAAGAATAGTATTATTACTTCATGATACCTTATATAACTTTTTGTGAATATATATGACGTTCTGAACCATATATATGATTTTCTATATATTTATGATATTCTGAATAATATATATGACTTTCTGATGCCATTTCTTACGAATATCTATGATATTTTAAAAATATAAATATTTTTTATGAATATATATAACATCCTAAATACTATATATAACTTTCTATGAATATATATATATATATATATATATATATATATATATGATATCTGAATAATATATATAATTTTCTGTGAAGATATATAATATCTCGAAAATATATATGATATCTTAAATAATATATATAATTTCTTATGAATATATGACATCTTGAACAATATATATGACTTTCTATACCTTATATGACTTACTATTGATCATATAAAATATTAAGAAGTTATATATATTATTCAGAATGTCATATATATTCATAAAAAATTATATAATACAATCGAAAGTCATATATATTCATAAGAAGTCATATATATTGTTTAAAATATCATATATATTCATAAAAAATATATAAGTATTAGAAAGCTATATATATTGTTCAGGATATCATATATATTTTCAGAATGTCATAAAGACATAAAAATCATATATATTGTTTATGACATCATATATATTTACAGAAATTATATAAAATATCAGAAATAATAATATTATTTATTCTTTGTTCTACGGAAGAAAGATATTTTGTTACTTAAAATTAGAGAGGAAAAAAAAACTAAATGACATTCAATATTTTTTTATTTAAATATACTGTATGTCACAATATTATTGAATATTGCGCTCCTGTTGCACTGGCACCCGGTGCACAAAGAATTATTCCATATCCTAGATGCAGCTATTGGCAGAAGAACTGAACGGCTGTTATAAGCACAATGTACACAGCAAGGAAAGCTCCCTCCCTCCAAACTTTGTTTTGAATACAGGAGAGTCCTCCCCTTCTCTTCCCGTCCCGCCTCTTTCGAACGAGACCCGGAGCCGAACACCTTCCAGGCAAGATGATGAGATCCGCAGGCGACCTCCTCTCCTGCCATCTCTTCTCCAATCCAAGAAACGCGACCAACCCCAACCCTAACCCTAATTCCAGATTCCTCTCCCCCACCGGTCGCATTGGTCGCAAGAAGAGTTCCCGCCCCTTCAAGGACTTCTACGCCGAGTGGGTCGACGCCCTCCAGTCGACCCTCCTCCCCCTCCTCCGCCACTCCATGTCCGCCGCCCTCCTCGACCACCCCGTCGCCCACCGCGGCCTCCTTGGCGGCGGCGCCATGGTCTCTTCCTCCGACCTCCTTTCCACCCACGTCCACGCCCTCCATGCCCACTTTCAGGCGTACTTCCAGGCCCTTGATCTGGCCGCCCGCCACGACGTGTCTCAGCTCCTCTCGTCCGACTGGCGCAACCCCCTCGAGACCCCCTTCCTCTGGCTCGGCGACTTCCACCCGGCCATGCTCCCCACCCTCCTCCGCTCCTTCCTCCACCCTCCTTTGACGAGCCCCGCCGCCCTCTCCCATTCGCCCTCGCCTGGACGAGGCCTTCCCGCGACCTCACCGCCCGGATCGACCAGATCGAGCGCGGCCTCCGCCTCATCGTCCCCGCCCTCGCCAGCCGCCTCCGGGACGCCCAGGCCAGCTTCCTGGAAGCCGCTGCCGCCGAGTGGGCCGCCAGCAGGGGCAAGGAGGTAGGATCTTTGCCGCCGGCGAAGAACGTTGATGCAGCTAGCGGGGCTCAGTTGGAGGAGCTGGCGAGCGTGTTCTTGGACTCCAACAGGCTTCGGCGGAGCGTCCTGGCGGAGATAGTCGAGGTCTTAGATGTGTATCAAGCCGCCCTCTATCTGGAAGCGCTGGCCCAGTTCGTGGTGGGGTTCAGGGACCCTGAGTTGCTGCGTGATTTCGAGCAGTGCCGGATGCCTCCATCGCCCCCTGGCGCTGCTTGATTCTTTGGATTCTTGCATGTCTTCGATCGCTTCTGATCTTGAATGGCTTTCTTTGTGAGTCATTCCTCATACGAGCGAGCATTTGGGTCCTTTTGGTTGCAATCTTTTTGTACCTTCATTGTTTATTCTCTGTATCCATTTCTATCACCGGATTCAAATTTTTATGCGAAACAAAATCGAAATGTTATTAATATCGCCATATATCAGATTTCGTGGTCTCTTTCCTGCTCCTTGGAGTTACGCCATAGGTCTCGCATGTCCAATTCATCACCCATGTGATTTTAAATTCCTGAATGATTTAAGTTGCTAATCTTACCCTGGATTGATGGGGATGTTTGACTGGAATTCTTCCTTGACAGGTGAGTGTCAAAGTTATGTAAGACCTTGAGAAGAGGTTACTATTGCTGAGAGGACAAATTTAGTAACAAAAGAAAGATTTCTGAAAGACTCAGCAGTGATGATGTGGGTATGGATCAAGAGCTTGCGGATATCTTTTTCGGTACCAAGATATTGTCCGCTTCGGCTGGGTCCGGACCGGAAGCATGTCCGGTGGTCTCCACCGGGGTGGGCCCGGCGTCACGTGGGTGGCGGCCTCACGATTTTGTCCTTTCGTCTTCCAAAGAGGGAAAAGGCACTTCGTGAGGGAAGGAGATTTTCTTGGGCTACTTAAGGCCATAGACACTCTTGACATATCCGATGTGGGACTTTCGAGGGTTGTCCTCCCGAGGTCTACCCATAACACAGGCCTCCTGTCAAGAGAGTGCTACGGTAGTAGGGGACGGGTTCCCACAGACGGCGCCAATGATGTGGATATGGATCAAAAGCTTGCGGTACCTTTTCCGATATCGAGGTATTGTCCATTTCGGCTGGGTCCGGACCAGGAGCGTGCCCGGTGATCCCCATCGAGGTGGGCCCGGCGCCACATGGGTGGCGGCCTCACGGTTTTGTCCTTTCGCCTCCCGGAGAGGGAAAATGCACCTCGTGAGGGAAGAGATTTCCTTGGGCTACTTAAGGCTATAGATACTTTTGACATATCCGATGTGGGACTTTCGAGGGTTGCCCTCCCGAGGCCTACCCACAACAAGTGGTCTTGTAAGTTCTTCACTATGTCTTTGTGAAATTCTTTCTGATTTTGTTTGACATTTTTGTGATATTTGAAGGTTGAGTATCGAGTAGTATATTATGAAACAAGGTTTGGATTTTTTGACCAAGTTGATGTGAATTTGAGGCATCTTTATTTAGTCCATAGCATGGTGATATATACTTTGAAGATAATGAAATACAACTTTATGGATGCCATCGAGGAAATTTTTTGCAATAAGTCTCGTATGTCCATGCCCTTAAAACCATATGCCCTTTTAGTATAAATGTCTTGTGGGTGGGACTTTGCTTATAATTAGTCAAACACATTTGGTAATAACAATCCTTTGGTCATATGACCTCTGCTAACACATTTATGATGATAATAAGGGAGAGTAGGCCTTGTAGTGAAAAAGTGAAACATCACCATTTACTATCTCAACATGTAAGTTACCACACTTCAATAAGGATATGCACAATATGGGCATCTGGTCATCACTTACTGATATATAAGAGAAAAATTTCACCTCCAAATGGGACTTATTCTTTTCTCTATTGCATATTTCATTTATCATGTGATTTTGACCCAAATTTGTTATTTCACACACCTTCAGAAAATCCAACTTATGTTTAATCCACTGGTGATTATATGTAGTGATTATGTGGAACAGGGATGCTTGTGTTTTCTTAAGCTTCAACAATTCAACAAGGAATGTAGTTGTTTAATTGTCTAAAGTATGCAGTTCTGATGAATTTGTTTAGTTGGTAGAAATATTAGTAAGGGCCTATTTAGATATTCACATAGGATTGAAATGAAGATTCTGTAGGAATCGGGCATGTTGGCCCATCTAACTTGCATTTTCTAAGAACCTGTCCAAAACCCACTCAGATTCTTAGTTTTGGCTGCAGGAAGAAAATAAAGATCCAAGGAGGTCTTTTTTCTCTTCCCATAGGATTTGGGCTAGGTGGTGTTTTGTTGATTTTGGGTTATGCTTAAATAGATGGCTCAATCCACAAATACTATAGGATTTTCAGCCCGATCTTGGGGGACTATCCAAACAAGCCCTAAATTGTATATTTTGGATTAGAAGGAAAACAAACACCATCCAAGAACTTTCTTTTAAACCATCATGCTCATGCTAAGTGATACTTCCAACAAGTTTTATCTAGAAAATAGAACCGCTACCTAGTTACCTCCTTCATGATTCACAAAACAAAAATTGTTATATGCATCAGAGCATTTGGGTTAGTAATATCTAAAGGATCAGTGAGAGAGTCTAGAGTGAAGATTTACCAATGAATGTTTGGAAAAATTAGTTCAGTGACAGAAATCATATTTAGCAGGGTTCGGTTATTCTGATTTTGCTTTCTATAATTATATTTTATATGCAGAGAATCTAGGAAAATGAATTACTAGTATGAGTAAAGTCTAATCTAAATGAAGTTCGATACATATGTTTTGTAGTTTAGGTCAAGCTCAATTATTCTGGGTGAGGAACATGAACAAAATCTGTTAAGTAAATCTTTTGGGGTTTGGAAGTCAGTGGGGAACCTGAATCTGAATTGTCTTTGGTGGGGGCTCAGAAAAAAGGATCTGTCACCCTTCCCTAGGCCTAGTTTTCTTGGTACAAGACTGCAAAGCTGGGATTCTAAATCAGGATATTGTTCCTGCCATTATTTTAAGCTGTACTAAGCTCATGCTTTGCCACCATAATCAATCTACTTGTGTCTGAAAGGCATAATCTCCAGGATCAGTTAATCTCGAAGGACCTTGTTTCTGTGCTGGATTGAAATCATAATTTTGTCTTGCTTAATTATTTAGGCAAGGGGAACTAACAAAGTATCTGAAATAAAAAATCTTGCAGGATTCGGAGGGGAAGAGCTGACCCTAACTGGTTTGGGATTGAGGCTTAGTTAAGTTTATTTGAGGATTTGGAGGTCAATGGGGAACCTGAATCTGATGGTGGATTGAAGTAGAAAAGTTGGAATGGTTCTTTAGGGGCATAGGTTTGGCAATAAAGGGTAATTAACTAAATTCTTTGTCTCATGGCCTACTGTTTTAGGAATCTAGAAAGAGTTAGGGCTGGAATATACTGTATAAACCAGTCTCCTAAATGTATTTCCTGTCATTATGGTGAGGGCTTAATGGGGCTTCTGCTACTTGTACTACAACTTGGGTTGCGTGCTAGAGGTATTGAAGCAACCACTCAGTTGGTGCCACTATATCAGGGAAATTGCCATATGATATTTGTTTGTTAATATAAACTTATTAAGAATGGGCAAGTAGTTTAGCTGAGGCATGCTTGCTTGGTTAAACTAATTAATGACATGCTGATCTTGGCACATTACCCTTCTCTTACTTATTGACTGCCATATTGAAGGCTGTAATCTTCTAATGTGAAATTGGGAAGCTGTCCTTTTTTCTGATTGAGCTGTATGATATTGTAAACTCTTTAAGTCTATCATTATTATATTATGAGAACTGTCATCTATGCTACCCGGATTTTCCTTTTTACCAGGCTACGGATTCTCAACAAACATGAAATGACACTTGTAATCAAGCTTACAACAAAATCCTGTGGGAAAGAATCCCAATAGTGACCCATGCCAAATCTCATGAATCTGCTATAGTGCTATCTGCTTCTAGTAATATGCTAATCAACTTGAAAATTAATTAATATCTGACAAAAAAAAGATACAATTTACTCAAAGAACTGGAATGGTTATGAGACATTATGGTATAACATTTGGTCGATTGATTCTTGGTTAATCTTTGTTTGGCCAAATGTGTTTTTTCACTGATATTTATGATAGTGTCCTGGTCTTCAAATATCAATATACATGCTTTGGCTAAATATATGTTTTTTTCACTGATATTTATGATGGTGTCCCAATCTTTGAATATCAATGTAAACTCAATATTTTGCATAACCAATACCTTACTATATATATGGATTAGTTTTAATATTTTAAAAGCTTGTTCGGCTATTCTTATAGGTTTGGGCTGAAAATCATATAAGATTCATGGATTGAACTGTCCATTTAATATGGCCCTATATCAACCAAACTCCATCGAGCCTAAATCCTATGTGGGCCACCGGCCCAATTCCTACAAAAGAATTTCAGCTTAATCCTGTAGGAATATCTAAAGAGGCCCTAAAAGTTCAATGTTGTAGGAAAACTGTGAGTTCTTTAAAAGGTGTCATTCTTTATTTGGGGGATTAACTTTGAATTTAATGGATATAATGATTTGTTCAATCAATTCACTGGGGTTCAATTAACAGTGATGGCGCTGGTTGCATTATGGGGTTGGTGTGAGTTAGCACAATGGGGACATTGGAGTTTTTCCATTGATACTGTGTTGGTTGTTGGAGTTTGGCACTATAGGGAGAATACTGCACATACATTCAATCAAAGTGGGACTAATTTTACCTAGCCAGAAGGTGATTGAAAAGATTGAAAACAACACTAGGAAAACCATGATGTTGTTGCTATCTCCTCTGATATTGTTGTCAGAATCCTTCAGAATTTGATCAAAGGAGAACCAACTAATTGAACTATGACTTCCATCTACCGTTTTGTGATTCTCTTTTGCTTGTCAAATTTTGGAGATCAACAATGTAATGTTGGGTCTTGTCCAATCATGGCCATGAATTTGCTATCTTGTACTGGTGGTGCCCTGATGATTATGAGTTTCCGAGCAGACTGTCTATCAACCACTTCTTCTGGAAAGCCAATGATGCAATAAATCTCGTCTCTATATATAAACCACACTCCAGGATGTGGAGGCAAAGCATCTCCTTCCCCTACTTTTTCAACTCCACTTGCATTGGAGTGGAGTGGACATGGACTTCTGTTCCCTCTTTTATTTACTCCCTCTTTTTTTAATTCAATGTTCTTCTTTCTAAATTATACGACAGAAAAATGGACAGGCATCATAAGAAATTGATTATATCAAATTTACTCCAACCAAATTGATTTTTGATGTCACAGTTGTCCATCAGATTACTCCCTTTCCTTGGATAAAGCACATGAGACGATGCATACCAAATGCTACTGTAAGTAACCCAAATGACATTAGTTTCAAGATGCAGCGATATGTCTAGCCATTTAGTTTGCTGAAGGAAGAATGGCTCTGTCATTGCTCCATAGGTGATGCTTCCAGGATTGTTTTACATAGCTGGCTTGTCATGGCATCCAGTATTGGCGGTTGTCCCTTTATTGTCAGCTGATCTAAGCATCCATCTTATGACCCTTCATTTTTTTTCCTTTTTTCTTATTTTATGCCAATATTTGAGGTTATCATTTTTTTAAAAAAATCATTTTAAATTTGCAAATATATCTAAGCTAAGTAAAGGCAGATGCCTCCCAGAAAAATAATGATAGATACTAGGCCACATCTTGTGCTGCTTTGATGGGGACTTGCAATCTCACGATCTCTGCACTATTGTCACAACCTATGTCGACATTGGCCCTTCTAACTACTTGATTTTAGGTATTTTAGGGTAGAAGATCTGATATCAGATCTTGGATTTATTTAAGTATTTTTGGGATAGTAGGCACCTCTCAAACAAGCATTCATTGGCCCTAGGACCTAAGTCAAATGGCGAGAGTTACCACATTAGGAAGATAGCGTCATTGGATATCTCCATGAACGATGGGATGGCTGTTAGAACCTGGCACTTCTAGGGAAAACATTGGGGCATGCACTCAAAACAAAATTTGACTAATGTTTACCTTAGCAAGAAGGTGATCGACAAGATCTAGAACAACACCGGACATTAACTGAAAGATCACAAAGTAATCCATGATGGTGTTGCCCCTTCTGATATTTTGGAGGGAAATCTGTGGATTGTGATCAAAGGTCATTTTGATTGCTGGGTCTGTCCAATTATGCCCATGAATTGTTGGCTATCTGTTGTTGTTGGTAGCTGTAATGATAATGGACCTACGAACAGTTTGTTTCTCAGCCAACAGCAGCTTCTTGAAATCAAATAGCAAAGTAATGAATCCCAGAGGAAACTCTTGCGTGTGGAGCAGATACATTGCCACCCTCTACTTTTTCAACTCCATTTGCACAAATCAGTTCTTTCCGGCCAATACTATTTTCAGTGAGAGCAGACATGCACTACCTTTATTGTATATTCATCAAACTCACTCTGTCTAAATTCACCCCTGGTATCATAGCCATCAAAGGGATACTCCCTTGGATAAAATAAGTACTTACATTAATAGCCATACCGCATTAGTTTCAAGATGCAGACATACAAGGATATATCTAGCCATTCAGTTTGCTCCGACAAGAAGGTTCTGTAGTCAGTCCATACAATAGGTCACCCCCCAGCTTTTTTGGTTTTAAATGGCTGGTTTGTCATGGCATTCAAACATGGTGGTTGTCCTGTTATTATCAGCTGATTCAAACATCTTATGACTCATTATTATTTTTTTTTCTTTTTTTTTTTAAATTTCTGATAAAATTTGAAGCTATCTTTTTTTTATAAATAATATATTCAGAAATACTTTATTGTCAGCTGATTTGAACATGATCCTTTATTATTTCCTTCTATTCCTATTTTCTTGTAAAATTGAAAGCTATCTTGATTTTTTTTTTTTAAATATATTTTTTTATAAAAAAGTATATCTTAGCCAGCTATGGGAAAATGCCTCAAAATAAAACTGATAAATATCATGCAATCCTCTGCTTGTTTGTGGAGGGCTTGCAATGGACTTTGTTGAAGGAAAATATGATGATGATTTATTTGTGATGATAGTTGGCACCACAAAAGCCCCTTTATGGAATGTTATGTCATGTAGTAAGTCGGAACCACCATCCACTTTAGAGCACTACATATTTTAGTGTTTGTGAATTATGATGCAGACAATAGGAATAATGAAGCTGTTGATGTAGTTTGGTAGATCAGAGGCTGATCTATCGAGAAAAGTAAAAACTCCATCTTGGGACACAACCTAATATGGAGTTGGGTAAGGTCTAGCGGGACATTTGGATGGCAAGCCAAAGAGATGTCTCATTTAGAAGAGGGCATACTTGGTATAGAAATAGTTTATATAACTAGGTTATTTTTGCTGGGCATTGTTGTATATTCTGGAACGAGTTTAAGGAAATCATAGCCATTGGTAAAAATTTTGACCCGTTATTCATTCAGTCTCCATTTGTCAAAAGAGATGAAATCTTAAAGAGCTCTGGTTCATATACTTGAACTTCATTTGCCATTGATGAGCATTTGGGTGTACCGACAAGTAATGTGAGGGTGTCATCAGATGTACTGCAAAAAGAATTTCAATTTTTAGGGAGAGATGGACATTGAAAATCAGATAATTATCAAGATCCTGCATAATATTCAATGACAGATCACCTCTGGATTGAGTTTGGTGTCTGATGCTATTAAATTTGTATAAACAACTTGTTGTTTTCATTTGATGCCAGAGAAAACACTGACATTTTTGTGCTTTTACCACGGATTAAAAATTTGCTTGATGGCACTCAACATGCTGCCTTCTGTTCAGTTGAGGTACGATTCTGTAACAATTACTACAAGCCATATGCTGTATTTATGAATTAGGCAAACCTGCATTCTTCCATAAACTAGGGTTTTTTTGCTCCCTAAAGGTAACATACATGTGCGTCCAGCTTGATGTCACTCATTAACGCCTCAAACAATGTGTATTCTAGAGCATGCTGGAACATGTGAAGACCTCGGTATGATCACATTGTATCTAAGTTCATGCGTGAAGAAAACAACGAATTGCATCCTTCATGAAACGAAATGGATAGATGGCTGCCACCTCATCAACCAACTGAGTGCTTGGAGATGAGTTTTGCTATCGTCAACTTTTCAGAGCATGGGAATGGCGTTAATAGATGCGTTTTTGTTTTCTTGGCTTTCAAGAGATGTGCGAGAGAGAGAGAGAGACTTCACCTTCAGCTCTTGCATATCTCATGCACAAGATACATATTTTATTTAGAATTTCTTTTTCCTTCACAGTTAAGTGTTAACATTAGATTGTTTCAGCCTACAAGTGGGTCCGGTCCGGCACGACTTAAACCTAGCCCGAGTTTAGGATCGACAATAGGGATACGATCAGATCCAGGTCTTATCCCAACTGTCACCCAACTTTTTTTCCTTTTTTGGTAAAACTGTCACCCAACTTTTGATGGCTATATGTAAGAAACAATCCACGGTCAAGAGTCCAAGCAGGAAAACATTCACTGATTTTCTCCATGACTCGAGATCTATTGATAATAACGTCGGACCAAACAGCAATCGCAAATTTGGTGGAGCCCGGAGTTGGGGCCTTTGAGGCCGTGACATGCCTCCCTGCCATCTCTTCAAGCATGGGTTGTAATACTGGGCTCATTAAGATGGCCCCGCTGTTAGGTATCCGTCTAATTAAGAGAAATGGACTGGCTTTTAAAAGAAAGTTGAGGGTCCGTGGCCTCAAGTGCCATGATATTGATGTTAGCACCTGATTTGACGTACAATAGTGAAAATCTAACTCAATCAGATGGGCTGCGTGCCATCTGGCCAGCATCTCAGACGAGCTTGGAGGAGTGGAGAGAATTTCTGTTGCCATATTCCTAGGCCATAACCTGATTGAAGGCCCACCAGTGTTGGACGGTGCAGTCTCCATGTGAGCCACTGTAGCATTAGGTGGTGGTCTCCTGTTCACCACCCAATTCTTTCCATCATCTCACATGGATCACGGACTCAATTATGGAACTGAGGTTATGGGATTTGTAAGGAAGTAGTTACCACATACCTCCCGGGCAGGTGCACTTAAATGCAACCTTGGTGGCAGAGGCAACTATTTTCCAGGTCTTTGTTTTTATCTGTTCTTTTCCATGAATTACAACAAAGCACATCGAGTGTGCTTGTGATGGTGGATGTGGTATAGATACATGCAGGTTAGAAGAATGGTGTGGCTACTCAAGATGATTGTGACTTGCACTATTAGGATCGCTATTGGTTCGTGTAATCACCTTTGCAGGGTTCCAAACGTTTTCCCTGGCCAACACCTAGGAAACTTTTCCCAGTATGTGGAGAGTGCTTATTTGATTATTGGTTAAGCCTGTAGCCTAATTCTTTTCTACCATTTGACACAGGTAGGATGGATGATTTAAAAACTTGAGTCATGATTGTAACAACAGCATTACCTAATTTCTAGCTCTCATCCAATATGATACAACAAGGTAGGTGGTTTCAAACGGAGAGAAGATTCTTTTATGGAAAGTGCTTTCAGGTTCCTGTTAGTGTATACATAAAATTCTCGGACCATGTGAAGCTGGAGTGGTGATTTCTGAGTTCTATAGATCACATAGCAAAAGGAACTTCATGTGCATGAAACATGCCTCATGGCATCCTTTTTGTTTTTTGATTTTGGTGACTGAAGCCCCCGTGGGATTTTGAGTTACGAAGATGCCCGACCTTGATAAAGGGTGACATTTTATTTCAAGTGTTGGTATTGTGGCAAAAGAATTTTATTGCCTGGGTGTATATTCCTCTAAAATTGAATCATGCACTGTTAAGCTACCTTTGATTCTTGACTAGAATCAAATTGAACTGGTACGAGAATTGACATGATTATATTTTGTAAGGTATTTATTTCGTGACTAAAATTAGAATTGGAATCGGATTTGAATATCAAAAAAAAATTTAGACTGAGTTTTAGAGGTAGAAATATTTTTATTTTTTTTAAATTAAAATTGAAATAAATTTTTTTTCAACTAAACATTTAAAATAGAAGGAAGTCGTTCATTTTCCTTTTCGTTCCGGTGCTTAACTCCCATCGGCTAAATATATCCTTAATTTCATTTGGAGAGTCCAGTTTATGAGCCAGAAAATGTAACCTTAATTCCATTTTGAGAGGGGACTGGTCCGGTTTATGAGCCAGGGAATGATGCCAGATATCACGTGTTTTTGGGATATAAAAAGAAGTGCAATCCCCCAGACTAGCTGTAAGAAATAAGAGGATCCAATGTTTTCTAATGGCTTCATGGGTTCATGTTCCTCTGTGAAAAACAATGCAGCAGTCCCCACCTATAATAACCAAGCCTGCCGTAATAGCAACGAAAATAACAGTCCCCGACAATCCCGGCACTCCGTGAGGCGCGGTTAAGGTCTTCCGTGCACTTTGTACCACAGTTTTTATTGATTGAAGGTACCCTTCAAACCTTCATACAATTATTTTCATCCTCCCTCGAGATCGGAGTCCTGGGAGGTTAGAAACTAACTTCATTCTTTGACTGCGGCACAGGATTCTAATATTTTAAAAAATATTTGATTAAAAAATATAAAAATCTAGAATCAAAATCAAAATAGATGACTTTCATTCTAATCATTTGATTGGAAGGACCTCATTTCGATTTTGATTTCAAAATAAAATAAAAATAACTCAGTCTATATAGAACTCAATCCTTATTTTTTTCTATGAATTCAAATTTTCATTTCAATTTCGATTCCAACTCTTATTTCAATCACGGATCAAATATTTTAGAAGATTTGACCATTTCGATTTCAAACCATTCTGATTCTCATTTTTATTTCGATTTTGATTATGAACCAAACACCTCTTTGGACCTGTGGTCCTTAAAATGCTAAGGTGCTTTCTAGTTCCTAATGAAATCTTATTAAATGTTATCATAGATACTTAAAATCAAAATTATCTCGTCAGGATACACCAACTCAAAAACAAGAAGGCCTTCAACGCATGGTCTTCCCAGCTTTGTCTCTCGTCTTGTTTTTGTTTTTCGATTTTTCTGTTGTTATTCTTTCCAACTCGTATCCTTTAATCTTAGACAGGGACAGGAGCTTGTTTCATCCATATTTTGTGACACGGAAACAGAGTGCGTCTTTTACCATTTCTCTCATAAATAAGAAGAGCAGAGCCCTCGACACGACTGCAACTATTGTCGTCATGGGAAGCAACGTCACATGCTGGTGTTCTTCATCTGTTGGATTTGATATTGATATTTCTGTACAGAAAAAAAAAAAAAAAAAGAAAAAGTTAGATGCGAGCACAACATTCTCCCTACAGAATCAGAGAAGAAGCAGAGCTTTGAACAATCGTACTAGTTGAGAACCTTGAGCAGAAGATAAATTGTGAACCTAGATTTTACCCCATCTCCATCTTATATCGAAATTAGATATGAACTTGTTTTCAAAAAAAAGAAAAAAGAAAATTACATATAAATATAACAGATCACCAATGGTGCCCTTGCATTGGTTATTTTTTTTAATATTTTCAGTATTTATGTAAATAGTAGAATTACCTCAACTCATAGTCATATCACAATAAACAAAATCTCTCTCTCTCTCTCTCTCTGCGCATGCGCGCATGTGTGTGTTTTGTAAGTTTGATTAAAATAATCATGTTGTGCCCGTTTTTGTATAAGACAAAAAGAGTTCACATTGTTCACGTACATCGGATGATTTAACATCGCCAACGGGGATGCACAACCGACCCTCAACATTTTTATGAGCCCCAGTTTATATCATCCATAATTATGTTGTGAAGACTTTAACAATGGATGGATGTTTGATCGGTACATTATTTTTTAAATTTTTTTTAATATCATATGATATAATAAAAAAAATAATTAATTAATTAAATATATAAATTAATAAAAAAAATTTATCTTTACAAGACATGTAAATTTTACTATGAAAAAAAAATATTACAAAAGAAGATCTCATCCCCAACCTTCGTATATTCAATTTTTTCTTCACAAAAAATTTTTCCTCACAAAAGCTATCTCTCTGATAGAACCCTTTGAATTTCTGAAACAATCGCTGTCTGCTGTCCAGAAACTTCCCTGCTCCTCTCTTCAGCACCGCATCACCTCTCTCACGAGTTCTCGATTTTTCTGGGTCTGCATGAAGCCGTTTGCATGGCACCAAAATCACGCCGCGCTACCAACGTCCTCTATTCACCAGATCAGCCTTAAAAAGGCTTAAATCCATGTTAGATTAGGGTTAAGAGTCCTAATCAGACCCAAACAACATTCAGAAAAATTTCTGAGCCGTCGAATCAACACGGGGATCAACCCACACCCTCCAATCGTGCGTCGGTCCATGAAACAGTACCGTAGACCATGAGAAATACCCATGTAGCCCACGGACCTCCCTGTGCACCATCCGATCCATTGTGGATCGGGCAACAGGCTCCCAGCGCAGCGTGCTGGGCCTGGGCTGGCCCGCGTGTTCGCACGCCTGGGCCTGAGCCACTCCCCACGCGTCTGGGCCCAGGGACCCCTGAGCCCTATGCAGTCGTGCCTGGACCGTGCCACACCTCACGCAGCCGCACCGTCGTCGCTCCGCCGGCCCACCGGCGGTCCTCCACCACTCCGGATTTCGTGTAGACTTCTCTCACACATATCTTCTCAGTCCGAGCTCCGTTTGAGATGATCTTGATCTTGTTGGATTCCGTTTTTCGTCACGAACCTCGCTGTGGGCTCAATATAAATCGAATCTCGAGATGTCAAATCCTAATATTTAATCTCTCAACATCTTTATGAGCCCTTGATGGACAATAAAAAAGCAGCTATATAAAATCATTATTTATTTATATCATCTATAATTATATTGTGAAGGCTTTAGTTCCATATCAATTATACAATGGATAGATCATGAGCATTTATATAAAATTTAAAAAATTAAATAATATTTTTTATTAATCATTTAAGTGAGATCTTTGATTATTATAAATAATATCAAAATAAGTTTAATTTATAATTATTAATATATGGGCCTTAAATATTTTTATATGGACCATCGATGGCATTAGAGTTGGTCTTATTTACTTTCTTCGTGTAGATTTGGATCGTCACATTTGAGTGCATAATATCTTAGATATCATATCTTCACCAAGTAATATTAATATGGTTTGCAGGACATTAAGTATGATTGTCGACATTTTTTAGTACTTCTTCTAGTTCTTCATATTTGTAATATCTTTTAATATTTTTTGTTTTTGTTTGCAGACAAAAATTTGAGTGATGTAGGTCATCCTTGAAATGACGGCATATCTTAATGTTTCAGTTATGACTGTTCATGGTACGAACGGTTTGTAGGTCCGCACGAGCCACTTTTTTCTTGTGGGTCTTACCATGCCTTCCTGTAATTTTTCGTTGGTCCTTGTTCGCGTTATGGGGACGGGAAACAATTCCATCTCTAAAGTTAGAAGCATAGGATACTCTACCGGTCATCTATCTTTATGGTACAAATTATTACGTTATGAGTCACAAGGCTTGTAGATCCTCACCATGTTAGCTAACATGTCTTGTAAGTGCGGTACTTATCTTTTGTCCACATTAGGAGGGTGAAGCATCAGTGTACTGGTGATTTGTCTCCACCATCGCTCATTTCTGCAAAGGAAAAATATCTATTTTTTTTATCTTCGAATTATCTAGATACCATAAATAGGAAAAAAATTATTTTGGACAAGTGCACTGCAGTTGGTCTGCCAATTATTGTGATGGTGCATAGCAGCAGCCATTTCTTAAAATTAATCTTCATTGTCGTTGCTTACCATCCCATCGTCTCAAATGAGGTCAGTTCAGTCACTAAATAAACAGGGAAAACCACCAGGCTAATTTTCCTAACTCTCCTGTTACAAATAACCAGTATATTAATTGATAGGGGGTAGAAAATTCTTTCTGTCATAGGTAGTGCCGGACCGAAGACACTAACTAACATTGATCGCAATCGATCCAAAAATCGGCTGCTGACCCATACTTCGGCTGTTGGTCTGTGCATCGACTACCAACCCCTATCTCCAATAATCATTATGTTTCAATCATAAATCTTTACTTCAATCGATCTCTATTTTGATCGATAAATTTGAAAGGGTTGATCAGGAGACTTCGCATATCCCTTCAAACTATGAGATTGCTGGGAGCAGCTGGCTACGGGTCGGATAAGGCAACCACAACCACTAAATCTCAAAAAATATGGTGAAAATTTTCGAAATAATGTGCCTAAAGAAGCTGCAATAGCCTTCCACAACTCTTCCTTTTTACGGCTCTCGCCTTGATGTATAAATAGAGATAATTAGAAGACATCCAGGTACATAATCTCTCTCTTATGCGTTTCTTACCATTTATTCTACAAGTTTCTAACTTGAATGTCAGAGGATTCCTGCTGGAGTCAATCCCGATCAGGGACTTATTTTACATATTCGATCATCATCACCTTATTGATCGCTGCCCAACTCTAGCTAAGCTGGTCAAGCCAAAAATTTACAGCAATATTTTTCTTGGTTAAAACCGATGCATAGGGAAGCTGAGCCCTATCTAATCTTAATGCTGGTCGACCCAAGCTAGAAAAATCTAAAAATCGATGTGACAACTTGTCGTGAGCAGATAAGAAAGAAAATAATAAACATATGATATATTGCCAGATAAAGTGGGAGATAATGAACGTATCATCCCCAATGAGATAAGGAATAACAGCCTGATTCTCCTTCTTTATCACGGCACCTTAATGTCTATCTATAAAGATCCATAGGGGATCCCAAAGTATGTCATCTCTTCTCTTCAATATATACTCATATATTTCCATCTGTTTTAGATTTCTGACTTGAATATTGGAGGATTCTCATCGAAATCAACTTCGGTCAAAAATTTATTTTGCACGTTCAGTCGTCACCATCTTGTAGTCGTCGTCCAACTCCAGCTAAATCAATCCGAGCTGGTAAGGTAATCTGCAACAACACTAATCCACATTTTGTTGAATGAGTGTGAATCTTTGTTAAATTAATGCATACTTCCATGGACCAAGGTGTATCTTTTTGGCTTGTATGCCATGGGTAATTGGTGTTTACATTAAGATTTTCACAAAATGATGGTAATGTGTTAAATTAACTCCTCATGATCTAACTACATGATTCAATAAAAAGATCATTAATCGCAAACTAACACCATGACTACATGGTGCTCCCATGTGCTTTATGACTCCTCCATGAGTTGGCAATGACTGAAACTTTCGACAACCAATCCCTTGAAGATGCTTGGAACGCAATGTGCGCACTTGCCAACACTATTAGGCACACCTACTAATTGAATGTGCACCGAATTATCGGTGCAATCAAATTAGTTCCAAGTACCATCACTGATCAATACTTCCAACCACAATGTCTCGAAACTAAGTTCCAAGTATCACACATCCATGGGACTCACCGCGGGTTGTTGCTGCATCATTGGCGACGAGTCTGCAAGGCCTTGTCAAGCTTAAGGTCATTGATTCAATCATGGTCATCAATGTTTGCTTAAGGTCTTATGGAGCTCTCAGCGGCAAATTTTACAGACACTTCCATGAAGCTTCCCTTCAGCAGTTGCAGGCCTTTGTCGGTGGACTTGACCCAAAGCGATTCTTGAAGACGACTCAAGAGAATCATCGCACCGCATACTTTGGGGTAATTGTCACCTGAGGGGACCGTAACCGGAGTCAATTCTTCCTCCTAATTGTAATCATAGGCGCGTTTGGAGTTGGAGGGGGAATCGACGACTTTTTTAGGTGGTAGTCGACCTGGCGTTGGTCCTCGTCAGCACGGAGTCAAGAGGGTGCGGCGTCGCTGCCACGTCATCGCGACAGCTAAAGCTGGGTGGTCGCGGGGTAGTTAGTTAGTTGGACGTGCGCGAGGCAACGGTGGGGTGGGCCCAGCGCGCCACGTAGGCGCCGTACACGGCGGTAGGGTCCGATGATTGGCTCGAGCACCGGGACACTTGGAGACAAGACGAGTGAGCGGTGGGACCCGGCGGGTCTTGTCGAGCCGTGGTCGACGACAAGCTGGCCTCGTGGATCCGAGGTGGATCCGAGGTCGCCTCACTCCATACGTCGCCAGTTGTCGGGCGTTGATACAACGGCACCCGTATTTTTTATTTTTATTTTTATTTTTTGGTAGAACGGCACCCGTATTTAATCTCACAAAATGGAACGGTTTAGTGACTTTAATCACCAGTTCTTTTGTCTTTTTATCCCATGTAGACCGGAAGCAGCTCTTTCTTTTTCTTTATTAGTAGTTTCAGGTAGCGTCAAGCGTGGACGGCGGATGTTACATCACATGATGGACATGGGAGGTTTGGAGTTTTGCACGTGTGTCCGTTGGAAGTTAGTAGTAATTCAAACGCATTTTGTTGATTTATATATTATTTTAGTGAGATTTTGGTCTAAAACCTAACAAATGCTATGGGTTACGTGGAAGTAAGAATCACTAGGGCGTGGACATGTGCTAAGTGGTTACTCGTGATGTAACTATCGATCTGCAGCTTCTTCTTCTTCTTCTTCTTCTTCTTCTTTCAAGTATGATGCAACTATCCTATGCTTCTTCTGCTTTTGGGTTTGTTGCTACTTAAGTTAGTTAGAATAGAAGATGGACATTTGAAAATCTCGTATGGCAATACTAGAGTCACCTACAAAATAAGTTTCAAATCAGAGGTTGTGGCTCTAGCGAGGACCCTCCGACATTCGAATCGAAAAAATAGAGAAAAAAGAGCAGCAATGGGTTCTCTAAGAGGAATTCAATTGAACTTACCTGGATCCTCGGCGCTCTGATTGTTTATATAGAAAGATGCCGGACAGCTGGATCGTTAGCTGTGAGATTGCACGATCTCGAAATTGCCGGACCTTAGATATGTCAAACTGGACTAGATAATTCAGCTCTTAATCGCTCCCGTAAAGTGAGGAGATCGTTACTGGTAGCATATTGAATGGAAGATTTGAATATCCCTTTTGAATAACCTCGAAGTTCATGTCTGATCTTTTAGCTTTGTTGAATGAGTGGTGTTATCTCATGGCAGATGAGGATCCCACCTATTAATTACATAGGTTGTCAATCAGGAGAGATTTTAGTCTGCCTCCATGTACTCTCCACATAGGGATATTTATTGCTTTTGATCTCAGCTCATATCAGCATAAATACTCAGGATACCTCATATCAGTATAGAAAAGCTCATATCATGGTCAACTAAACTCATATCCGGATTAGCTCAACTCATATAAAGGTAGCTCTTCACAGCATAGTCATAGTCCATAAAGCTGTAAATTCGAGACATCCATGATACCACTGTAACAGGATTTTTGATAGATTGAAAAGTTCTATGCATTTGAAATTTAATTGCTTTATTTTATGCAATTGAGTAATAAAAGATTATTACTTTCCTAACGAAGTGTACTTCAATTTAATTTTTTAAGTTTCATGGTTTTGGTCTCATAAAAGATTTGGATGTCTATTTTCAAGAATATTGGAGGTTATTATCTGGTTTTGTCAAAAACACTTAATTTTTTAGTTGAACAAAGAAGGAATGATCAACCCACATTTCTATTGAGATAATGAAATCAAAAAATTTAATTGCATTGTGTTGGCCTTCTTTTCTGCATATGATGGAGTATCTAGAATGAATCTTAAAACTTAGGGAAATTCATGTTATCACAATAAGATGATCCTTCTTACACTACATGTATTAGGAAGAGATTCAAGGTTTGAACATCAAAAGTAGTTTTCCTATTATAATTTTTAAAAAGAAACAAAAAAGAACTTGACAAAAACACAAGATAAAATTGCATCCATAAAAATTATATGAATCTCAATAATATTAGGCATGAATACAATTCACTTCCAATAACGCCTTTCATAAATTTTTAGATCATAATTGCTTTTCTAATATCTTTAATCTAAATTGAGTGGTGCCTCACCACATGCATATCATATTGTTGCAATAAAAATCCATCTTGAGATCAGATTTAGTAGAGCTTGGCAATGACTGCAGGTCGGCGACGACTAAACGATGGCTGCAAGACATACAAGAAAAGTCCTCGATTGGAATTAGTTTCAGTAGGAATTTTTCAATACTCAAATCAATCTCTAGCACATATGGGAAGGAGTGAACGTGTTGGAAGAGAAGAGATTTTCATAACTTTGGAAGTCCTCTGTGGACCTTTATTTATAGACGAGGCTAAAAAGTCATGAGAAGAAAGGAGAATCAAACGGTTAGCCTTACTTTATTTGACGAGATTCGCCTATTTTTTTGTACTTTATAGGAAGAGATATATTTGTTATCTCTTATCTCGTTGGGAATGCTGGCTTCAAATGGTTAGCTCTGACTTATCGGATGAGATATGTCCATTACTTCTTCCTTATCTGCTCTGTAGTCAGTTGTCATGTTATGGTCATTTGAATTTGAAAAGAAGTGCGAAATTTTGAGATCAGATCGGATCCGACATGGAGACTTCGGATTGACCAACGATATAGGCTAGCAGAGATGTCTCTCTGGTGTTGAAAATTAGGATCAGCGGTTGAAATTAGATCGACGATCGAGATCAAGAGACTGATAGTACCACTCAGATTTCGATCGATAGATGGTTTGGGCAAGTTTCCGAACTTGTTTGGATCTTCTACTTGTCTCATTTTTCGATTAGTACAAATCACCTCTAACACATATAAAAGTGTTCCTATATAAGTAATCCCTCTTGAAAATAGACGCATATGAATGCCAAGTCAAAGGGTACATGAACAGCATCCCACTCTGAAAAAGCTACGTTGGATAAAATATTAGCAGCCCTCAAGTTGCATTCACATAGAGGATCAAGTTAATAAATGCCCTTTAAAAGGACTGGCCTTGTAGGTTTGAATTTTGCCATAATCAAAGTTGGAGAGGTATATTAAAGTTTTGTTAATTATATAGTACTTCACCATACATTCATATTCCATAGGACAATGAAAACATGAGAACGGGAAAGTCAAGGGGCATTTGAAGAGAATTCCACTCCGTAAAAATTGGAAATTGATGAACATCACCAACTCTTGTGTAGCTTTCACCTGGAGGAATAAATTAATATGTGCGATGTAAACGGATGATATTTATATATTGCCATGTCAGAAGTTGATAAATAAATTTAAGTTTTATTATATTTTAATATTATCTGGATTTTATGCCCATGTTAGATAAACTTAACATCAAAAAAACATGCAAATAGCCAAGGAAAAATTTTTTGAAGTGCAAAAAGAAAGTTCTGACTCCTTTCCGGTGAGTAGCAATAAAGATAAAGCGACCTCCTAGCACCTTTACTGCCTCATCTCCCTCTCCTTTATACTATAACTAGTTTTAAACCCACACATTGCATATGGATTCCAGAGCTAATTTTTTTATCAAAAAATTATTTATAAATCAAAAAATAACATTTATCTAGAATATTAATATTAATTCATATTCTCAACTATATATATATATGAATGAACTTCATACTTTAATAATATCATTTAATTTACATAAATAATATTTAATATATTTTTTAATAATATAATGTTTGAATTTAATATTTTTTATTAAAAATTAAAATTATTTGGAAGAAGAGCTTGGATACATAGCCTACGGAATGTTAATTTTCTCCGATGATATTTATAGATAAAAAATGGTTGCTTACATGGATAGTCTCAATTATTCATAAACTTTCTCTCACTTTCTATATATATATATATATATTAGATTTTGGTGAAATCAAGGTATCTATAATATTATCTCAATAATTTCAGCTGCAAATAAAAGACCATCTCTCATAGCATCAAATATTTGATAAATTGCATTCAACAAAAATATGGAGATAACAATTTGATTTTGCAACAAAACCCAACACTTCAACTTCTTCACCTTAATGTATATTATCAAAATCTTGTCTTAGCATCCACTGTGTATATATTCTAAGTTGAAAGCTAGCATGTCTCTTTCTCCTAGATATATGCCCTCCTTGGGCGGATGGCCCTGGACTAAAGATAGCATGTCATTATCAGACATGTCTAATTAACACCCATTCACCCTCATCCATCTACCATGCCATCACCTAGACTAGCATAGATATTCATGTTGTTAAGATAACTTATCACTTTCCATATCCATGTAAATATCCATGAGATCTATTTACCAAAAATTAAAAACATCCATGAGATCAATACATAGCTAAAATTGATTAGGTTCAACAGATATAGTTTTAAATAAAACTTCTATAATCGGATCGATCATGAAAAAATTATAATTGAACTGTCATGGTCTGCCACATCTCCAAAGCACACCACATGCGCTTACGCGGTGCGTTAAAATACTAAGAAAATAAGAATGATAAATCTTAGAGAATAATATGATATTTATCAAAACTGTTCAAATACTCCTAGATTTATCCATTCTTATTTTTTAGTATTTTAATGCACATGCGTAGTATCTGTAGTATGCTTCGTTAAGCACGCGCAGCATGCTTCGAAGATGTAGCAGGCGATGATGGTCTGATATAATTTCTTTTATGATCGATCCGATCATAAAAATTTTATCCCGTGATTTTTTTTTCTAATTTTAGAATGGATATTTTCTGTATTTGAATGTGCAACGATAATTCTAGGCTAGATCATTATTGGCTCGTCGCCATTGACCAGATGGCATGACATTTGGGCCAGCTACCATCAGGACATTTTGTTTACCATCTTAAATTGCGCAAGAATAGTGAAAGAAAGGAACGTCTACATTGTTCCTGTAATGCCCTTGAGAGTCTTGACCATTTCCTTGATCTCCTCCTCGTGATCTTTGCATTTCAAGGTAGAGAAAACTGGCAAATCTCTCAAACTTTACATGCCTTGCCTTTATTGACAAGCAAAAGAATATTAAAAAAATATCAGTTCGTTCTATCATATGCCAAAGACTTTTTTTTTTTTTGGGGAAAAGAAGAATGATTTGATGTCCATAGCTCCATATGAATGGCTGGAAGAGGAAATACTTATTCTTAGCACATCCACATCCACAATATAGGCAAATATCCACGGAATATACTAATCAAAAGAATCGTACTTATTTGTTAACAACGTCGTCATTGCTGATCGAACACTTGTCGCACAATATTATGATGTCCTACCAACTAATCAGGTAATTAACCTGAGAAAGGTGTTTGGTTGAAAATTTTATTTCCCTATTAATGTGACAATTGCTTATGCCTGCGACCTCTTCCAGTCTATGATTGCAACACAACCACATTTTAATACGGAAGGGAGCTTAAAGTCATGCCCACCTTTCCATCACTCTTCCTAAAGTCGAGAAGGTATCCTCCCCTGTTGGTTTAACAGATCCCAGCCTGATAAATCCCATTTTTCCACGTCTGAGGCATCACCGACATCTATACCAGCCAAAAGGTTCAGTCGGACCCACTCTTTCCTTGCCAAGTTTCCATTTGAATAACCCCCCAACCGACCTTCTTCCGCCTAAAAGTCCCTCTCGATCTCGGTGGGAACCGGAAATAAAACGTCCTGTACTTCCCTTCAGCATGTCTCTTTAAAAGAACAAAAACTCTCTAATGCACGGTGGAGATCATCTTTCTTTTCCTGCTATTTGTCCTATGGTATGGGGTCAAAGTAGAATGGAACTTCTAATAATAAAGCTCATCCATTATGTGATTTAAAAAAGAAAATGCGTGAAACATCATCTATCAAGTTGTCTATTTGTATCCGCAAAATATTCCTTTTTCTCTCAACAAGATATTCGTCCTCCTCCATTCGTAAGGCCTTCTTTCTCCTTTTCGAGTTTCTTTATCCTCTTCAAAAATATCGAGTCCCTTCCCTCCTATGGCTGTAGATTGTATTCATCATTATATAGTATATAAATAGATGATACACATCTAATAAATTAATTATTTAATAACTCACATATGCTTCTAAATAAATTAATATATGATTTTTAGAATATCAGATTTATTCACATGTGTGGTATATTTCTAGGTAATAAATACTCGATGAATTTCTAATATATATTTTATATTTTTTAATATATACTCATTAGCAACATAATACATACCTCTACGTGCAAATTAATACAAAGTTTCTAGTATCATATTCATCTGTATATAGTGCATATCTAGATGATATATTTTGACTGCTTTTTGATATTGTAAGCTTTTAATATGTATTTTCAAATAAATCATTACAATAATTTTTAAAATATGATATTCATCGATATGTAGTCCTTGATCATATAATAGATATCTTAGACTTACGTATTTGTGATGAAAAATATTTAGAGAAAGAAAAATGACTCGAGGAGTAGGAGAAAAGTCTCACTGACGGACAAAGAAAGAATGACGGTGGCTCGACGAGTAGAGGGCTTCACGAACAATGTTTCATGTGTTTTTTCTTTCTTTTTTATTTCTTAAACGTCACAAGATGGACGAACTCACTAACAAAATAAGTTATATCCTATTATAATTATTTGGTTTCTGTTTTAAAATGGATGTGATAGAACACATAACCAAAAACAAAAAAAAACAAAAAACTGCTTCACACGATATTCTGTGCACGTGCAGATAATTTTTATTCTCTTTAGTACTATTAACTTTTCCCTTCGCCTCTTATGCCCTGCTAAAGCTTTGAAGTGTGAACTCCTGGTAGATTTCTACCACCCTCAATCTCCCCCTGTTGCGCCCTGCTTTAGATACTGTTCCAAGTCCATTGCCAGCCCCGCGGCCCTGTTCCGGGGAAGAATACTCTATTGCCGTGTAAATAATGCTTTGACGTAGCTTTTCGGACCCCAATTAAAATAGAGAGCTTACTTTCTTACCAAAAAAAAAATAGAGAGCTTACTGGAGAACAGCAGCCAGAAAAATCCAACTAGCTTTTAGAAGATTTGGTAGTTTAAGGACACTGTTGGGAGCCTACTCTTGTTCTCCCTTTCTGGAAGAAAGTGGAGGAGTTACCGGTTGGGTCCAAGGAAACTGCCCGAGTTGACCCCCTTAACTTTCTACGACCTTTCCTTCGCCTTTGGATGGCCACGTCGCGGCCAGCGCGGCCGGGCCCACCAGGCCCCACGGCACGAGCTTTGAGGTGATTGACACGCCCTCCGATCCCCGCACGTGACATCACCGGCACGTGCGGGTCTCTCGGTTGATCAACTTTTTCTATCTCAAATAAAAAATGATTAAAATTAGACAACCGAGGGCCGACTGCCGGGTCCGTTTTTCCACCATTACGTGAGGGCCCGTGCGTCCAGAACGGTGCCACGAGTCTAACACCGAAGCCCCCGACCCCACGGGTGTCAGTCTACAGGTTGCTGAGAGGGAGAGCCACGTGTCGGTATGTACCAGCGAGGCGTTGGTGCACGAATCGAGACCAGGGGAGGGGCTTCTTGCTAATTAATTTCCCCGAAAAAAAAAAAACTACGCGGATTTTCCGTGTGCTCCGGGACGTCACCGGCGATTTCCTCGGGAACTAAAAAAGGCAACACTTGCTGGCGCCACGTCTGATAACACCAATAGTTTTGGCCCCACTATTTCCCTAACTACGTCACCATTGATATGTGAGGTCAACAAATTCGCCACGTTATCTGGTCACGTTAACTTAAGTGAATATAGAGTCATTGGAGTTGGCGGGGGCTTAAATTTCCAGATTTTCTGATATTATATTTTTGGCGTGTGTGATTCCCCGTGTTTCCTAAATCAACAACCGGTTACCTTCTGAAGCACGTCTCCTGCTCCTGCGCGGCAAAACTCTATAAATACAACGCCTCGCCTTTCACTCCTTTCTCCTCTCCCTTCTTTCTCTCCCTAATCTTGCGTTGAAGTCGCCCTCGCTCTCCGCCGCAAGTCTCTGGGGTTCGTTACGACCCCTTCCCTCCCTCTTGACCGGTTCCTCCCTTTCTTCCTCTCTCTCTCTCTCTCTCTCTTTGCCTAGCCTCCTTATTCTCTTCGCTGATTTGATTCTTTCTTTCCAGGGTTCGGATTTGCTCCGAGCTCGCCCAATCTCTCGCCGTCCTGCCGCATCACAAGAATCCGATAGCGTTCGATCTCGATGCCGTGGGAATAAGCTGGTGTCTATCCGGTTGGATTCTCGATCAGGTATTCTGCGACCTTATTTTCTTCTCTTCTCTCTCTCTTTCTCTCTCTGTCCTATCCACCGGCGATGGCTTCGGTCTTTAGTGCGGTAGGTTCGGAATCATGTCATTTTCTTGATTTCTTTTTCGAATCTTCAGTATTTTCTTCAATTGTCGATTGTTTCTTTCATCGATCTAACCTATGATAGTTTGTTTGGATGATCTGACATTGCTTTGATTTCCTTTTCTCCCTTTAATGAGAGTTTTTCTTGTTTGTTTGATGGGTTCTTGATTTGATCAATCTGATGTCTTGTTTGGATCCAAGTGGTGAGATCTTAATATTTGTTGTCTCTTACTCGATCTCTTTTTCCGCGCTTTTCTTTATTACGATCGGATGCGAGGCCTTGGTTGATTATGTGAAATCTGGGGTACTTTGCAGAGTCTATGATTGCCGAAAAAAGTCGATCGTCTTGCAGCTCTTGCTGTATACGGATCGGAGCGTTGTCTAGCGCTCGCGTTGTCGCGTTTAGTTTCCTTGCATCTCTCGTAATGGGGCTATATACGTTTAATGGGCGAAAGAGGGGGGGAGCCCCACCGTCCCTCCCCCCACCGTCCCCACTTCGGTCCCAATCTGTGTCCCCTGATGGAACCCCAGTGTCCCAAAAACAAACGGTTAGAAAAATATAAATCGGCTGAAATATTACAGCTTTGGCAATGCTTTCGTTTTTATATATAGATTATTATTTCTTGTGGCTGTGGGGGGGGGTGGGGGGTGGTCCCCGGTCATCATCCGTACCCTTTGTTAAGTCGTTTGGTAATGTGTTTTACTTGCGTATTTAACGAAAGTTGTTTGTTTCGGCCGTTGTTGATCGTTCTGTTACATCTTTCTTTATCACATGTGATGTGGGCCTTCTTGGCATGTCCCACCGTTTCCAGCCGTCTCTTTTTACCATTGTTGCAATTCAATTGATTTTATGTGGTTTTCTTGGACGTGATTTACCTTTCTTGGACGTGGCCTATGGTGTACGAATGAATATAGTCCAGTTTTTCTCACACCTGAGGATGTGCTCTCTCTCTCTGAAGGATTTGTTTGAATGTGTACCATCTCATGACGGCTGTCATGTTAGCGATCAATCAATTATATATATATATATATATATATATATATATATATATATATATATATATATATATATATATATTTTTTTTTTTTTTTTTTTTTTTTTTTTTTTTTTTTCCTCAAGGCGCCCAATTATATTCCCGTGTCATTTTAATCATTTTTAGTTGCGTCCGATCACCATTTTCATGAGGGGTGTGATAAACTATTGTGGAGATGATTTGATTTAGTTAGGTGCAGTAGCTTGGCATCTAATGTTCATTATAGCATGGCCTCTTTATTTTGCGTTTTTTTAAGAATATATTCACATGCTTTTATTTTTTGATGGTCTCGGATCCAGATGATCTGAAGCTAAGTTGTTCATCTCATTATATCAATATAAGAGAACTTTCTTTAAAATTGAGTTGTCTTTCATATATATATATTTTTGGGGTCAAGGTGTATGGGCATTTAAGTGATGCCATAGAGCGGGTGTTCCCATTATGCATCACCGGAAGAGTGCAGTGACCTTGGTTTGCCACATGCAGATTAATAAAGTTTTTATTCACAGCTCTTACCTGCATTCTGACAACGAGCTTGATGTATAATTATAAATTAGTGAAATGGTTTGTTAGTCTACGTTAATTTTTCTGGATTGAGCATTAGATTTGTAATAGCAGCTCTCTAGTACCAAGCCCCATTATTATAAGACGATCATGTGTCCTTCCGCACTTCTTAGGCGTTTGACTCTAAATATTGATTGGTTGCCGTGGAATTTGTACATTTCACTCACTATATTACTGAAAACGAAACATAATATTAGAAGGACGATTGGTTTTCTTCCCCCCCTAAAAGCTTTTTTTATGTTGCATTTCTTTTTTTGTTTTGGGTCTGCTTATATATGAGGACCTATGTTAATAGGTTAAAAGGAAGCCGTCAAATGTACAAATAGATTTATTGGAACAATAAGTTTCTTTTACCTTGGAAGATTTATGTTAATTTTGAAAAAAAAAATACTTTAGAGGTACATGTGAAAAATTTACTTCTTTGAGCTGTGATTGTGTGCTAGGGAAGGCAAACTTCAGCTGTATGATTCATAAATCCTATGTTTGGTGAGCAACTTTTTTTCGTTGTTTGTGATAATTCCTGCTGGTAATGGCATTCAAGGGATTTTTCTTATTTTCAGTTAGTATGTTGGTATTTTTAGTTAAGATGGATATCTTGATTATGAAATATTTCCTATTTTTTTTTCACTTGAGGATTATTATTATAACACTTCTCTGGTTCTACGTTTCTGGTATCTCAAAACATATATATTTTCTTCAATATTGGATAAAGATTCCCAATAGCATTCTAGCATCACTTTGCTCCTGTTTTCTCCCCATAGATATTTGTACTCATCTATGTCCAGTGGCTTACGTCTGTTCTTCTTTTCCAATATATGCAGGCAATAATTTCATCTGGTCAAAGTGGTAGACTTTTCTAGACCACTTCCTACTCAGATGTTTGATTGCATGATCTAAATGCTCTTTTGTTCTGGAAATGAGAAGGTATATCTTCAGTTGATCTTAGATTTTTATGTAGCTTTTATTTGATTATAACAACGTTTTGGACATCAGCTTTCAGGAAGCCCTCGATTAATGGACTGCACTCACAACTGCAGTGACAAGAAGACGCTAAAGAGGTGGTTTTTCATTGACAAAAGGGTTGGTTAAATAATAGGAGCATAGAAGGCGATTTATTAGCTTCTGTGCTAGCTGTTAGATATCATTCCTCTGTTGAGCATAATATGGGCAGTGGTCTGGATTGAATGGATTTGAAGCCAAACCATAGTTCCCCTGTTCTGACTGACCCAGTGCCTGTAAACAACTCAAGATTAGGATTGCCTTCTAATATTATACCATATTCACCTCAAGGACCTGCATATCCTTCTTCTAGTATGCATTTCACAATTTCCAGAAAAAAGCCCATACCCAGTAAGCTCGATGATGTCCGTCATGGTGGTTGGCTAGATGCCATGAAATCTTCATCACCTCCTTGCAGAAAGTTAAACAAGGATTTCAGCTCTGAGTTGTATCAGTTGAACAAGAGGTTGCGTATCATACCTGGATGGTATGTTTATTGCTCGTGAATATAGAAATATCTTGAGTATAATCTATATAAACCCATGCATATAACAGCTTATGGAACTAAACTCTGTTTGCAGTTGAAATACCCGTCAGCATTAAATGCACTAGAACAGATCACAGCCTTTGCCAAAGGCAAGAAGATTGCGTTGTTTTTGGATTATGATGGAACTCTTTCACCTATTGTGGACAACCCTGACCATGCTTATATGCCTAGTGCGGTAAGCTGATTTCCTACTGAAATTATTGCATGGCTAATTCAGTAATAGTTAATTTGTTAATATATCTATACTTTTCTTCTTTCTGGTGCTTGAGTTGCAATTATTTGTCATTGTAACTGTGTCTTTATTTTCAGATGCGTACCGCTGTTAAAAATGTTGCAAAATATTTTCCAACGGCAATTATTAGTGGAAGGAGTCGTGATAAGGTAATGCAACTTGGTTTTCTTTTTTATTCGATGTTTTTCTCATACTTCTGTGAGCATTAAATTGAGTTGCCTGTTCAATCTGAAAGCTTTTAACAGGCCTGTATTCTTTCATTGTTTTGTGGATATTCTTCAGGTGTATGAATTCGTTGGACTAACTGAATTGCATTATGCTGGTAGTCATGGAATGGACATTATGGGCCCAGTCAGAGAATCTGAGTCCATTGGGGACCATCCAAACTGCATTAGGTCTGCTGACAAGCAGGTGAAAAATCCCTCATACATCTTAGGCTACAACTTCAAGTAATCGTGATTCCTTTGACCCTTGTCGCATATTGTGCAAACGTTATATTATTTTTTTTTAAAAATTATCTTTTATGATGACCTGAAAAACTAGAACTCTATGAGATGCTTTGTTGTGTACGCAGTGTGAATCATAGATTTGGAGATCTAAGACACTATCAAACCAAATCTCTGCTCTGATAATATTTTCCAGATACCTTATCATGGTCATCAATCAAAAAGATGATAATGATAGGTTGATTTATCAATATAAATGTATTTTGTTCTTGATTAAGAATTCATATTTCCTAAATTGATCGCAGTTCTGGTATCATCTATTCATTGCTGACTTTTTTATCTCCCTCTAGGGTAAGGAGGTAAATCTCTTCCAGCCTGCTAGTGAGTTCTTACCAATGATCGACGAGGTACATGATCCTTGTTATCGACAGCTACATTTCATACACCACATATTAATTTGAACGACTGATTCCTGAGTGCATATTTGTCTCGATAGGTTTTTAGATCCCTCGTTGAGAACGTTAAAGATATAAGAGGTGCTAAAGTAGAGAACAACAAGTTTTGTGTCTCTGTACATTACCGCCTTGTAGATGAAAAGGTAAATGCTAAATTTTTGAGTCAATGTTATGTTTTTTCTGATTTATTGTTGAAATCACATTTTGCATGTTGTTGGGCTCGTAACTCAATCGGAGCTTTTCTTTGTTGGTCTACGGCTTCCAGAGTTGGCCTGCCGTTGCACATTGTGTGTGTGATGTCCTAAAGGACTACCCTCGTTTGCGATTGACTCGTGGGCGGAAGGTAACAAATAACAAGACAATATACTAGTATGTATTTGTTTCGTATGTTTCTGTTGAAGCTAATCATCTCCGCATTTGGCCGTGGTTGTCCATATTGTTCAGGTTTTAGAGATCCGCCCTGTGATTGATTGGGACAAGGGTAAAGCTGTCGAATTTCTGCTTGAATCACTTGGAGTAAACAATTGCAATGATTTGCTTCCTATTTATATTGGGGATGACCGTACTGACGAGGATGCATTCAAGGTATAGGAAAAATGATTGATTTAGAAACGTACCTAAATAATTTGGCGGAGTGCATTTTCCATTATGTCCACCACTGGATAGGATAATTATTCTTGATGGTTCATAATTAATAGGTTCTAAGGGAGAGAAACCGTGGCTACGGTATTTTGGTTTCATCAGTGCCAAAAGAATCCAATGCCTTTTACTCTCTTATGGACCCATCGGAGGTATATCTTTTCTCTCGTTCAACTTTGCGTTGCTAACTGGCGGAATTTATATTTTTTTTACAGAGAAAATAATAAATCTCTAACATGCCCTACATTCTTTTTTGCAGGTAATGGAATTTCTGAATTCCCTGGTGAGATGGAAGAAGTCGACAGTATCATAAGAAGAGGAATTTCAAATAATTCCACCTCCAATAAATGTTTATAAATAATATATAAATGTAAAGAGTTATATATATATATATATATAGGCAAAACGTGAAGGAGCTGAATTTTCACGCTGCCGGTCAGAGCTTGGCATCTGGTTTTTATTTGTTATAATTTTATGGGGCCCTGCGTTTCTGTTTATGCAATCTCTTCTATTTTGTTCGGCAGTAGATTCTCAAGTTATTCGCCCATCTTCAGTTCGTACTGCATATTTGTTTGTTCATTCATTGTTGACAGTTCAAAGCTTAATGGATAGTTCTTTTGTGATGTATTATGTTTTCCAAGGGTTTGGGAGAAAATCTTTTTGGATTTCTCATCTCCAGTAAAAACTGAGGAAATCTTTTGTTGGTCGAGATGCAAATATTTCATCCTTGTAAATATTTCCTCATTCCACGTAGGAGGAGATGAACTTTCCATTAACTTTACTCCATAAATGAATTAGCTGACTGGTGCGATTTAATTGGCGACTTCTTATTCTTTGGCCTGCTTCTCATGTTGGAGGATAACGTATTAAGCCTTGTTATTGGCCCTATGGCAATGACCAATATTCATATCTGCGTGGCAATTAAAAACCCTCTTACCTATATCCATCCTGTACTCACGTCACATCGAGTGAATAAAGTAGATGGTTCGGATCGGATAAATAGGACTGATTGGGAACTCATCATTCCAATATCTTAAAATAATTATAATCCGTTATATTAGTTCATATTGGGAGCAGCACATATCTTTATTCGCACCTAATCCAAATTTATTTCAAATATTTTTTCTAGAATCTATATCCATACGGAGTTTAATCGGGTGAGTAAAACCTACACTATTTGGATCAGGTATCTTATATGTCAGCTATAATTGCCGTCCCTACTTCTGTTTTTGAAACAAGTTTAGGTTACTAGATGCAGCCCATATGTTGCAAATGTTACAGGCCATAAAACAAGCTTAACTTCTTTTGGGTGAACGACCACTGAATACCAGTCCCAAGCAAGAACGACCACTGAATACCAGTCCCAAGCAAGCAAGCCTTAAATCCCACAGCGTCGATGCTAGTGTACAGGAGCGCACAATTGCTAGCTATGGCACCTTACCATCCTCACCAGATCAATTACCACCTGAATTCAAACGCATTCAGGCGTTCATGATAGCAATTTACAGTTTATGAAATGCCAAAGCTAACATGTAGATTGCAATTCACAATACTCCAACTCGACAGGAGTTTTGCAGAAATTCATTTTAGTTGCATTTTTGCCAGACTGAATCACTTGTATTTGTGCAAAAACAATCCATGTCAAGCTTTTTCGGCCTATCATGGTCATCAAACTGATGTGGCAAGGTAAAGGTTATCTGCTTGCTGACAAGGAGAATCTCGTCCATTGGTTTGCAAGAATACTCAAATTCCAATCATCACCAATCAAATTTATGGTCTCTTGTGCAGCATGGGGGCAACATAGACCTAAGGAGAAAAATCCGATTTCAACTATTGAGGGAGTGTTTGATTCACAATCAGAATTGGAATGAACTGGAATCGAAATTAGAATGATCAAATTTCTCAAAACGTTTGATTCATAACTGGAATCAGAATCGGAATTAAAATTTGAATCTTTAGAGGAGTGTAGTAATTGAGTTGTAGATAAATTTGGTTATTTCAATTGTGTCCTGCAATCAGAATCGGAATGAGACTCCTTCCAATCAAACAATTAAAATAGAAGCCATCCATTTCTATTTTGATTCTAAATCCCTACTCTCTCTAACCAAATGTCTCCTAAGAAAAAATAAATGCATATAATTCACAACCATTCTGAAATGCCAGCTGTGATTTATATGTCAACAGAGGTTGACATCCGTGTCTGAAATCATTAACTAAGCCATCCTTGTAGCGTGAGAGGGATGGGATGCAAGATGCATCAGGAGAAGAAAAATGGCTAGAACCATAAAATGCCCAGAATCTGAATGTTGGGGCTTCCCATCACCAGAATTGAACGGATTTGGAAACACCTCCGTCCCCATACGATTCATCGACCCACTGAAGTAACTACTTGCTATTGCAGTGTTCCGAGCCTGTAACATCACAAAGATCAATAATTTCTTTCTTACATGAAGGAATTAAATTGTGAAACTCGCAGAGAATAGGGGAAAAATGATAAGGCGGAAAAGGGAACCAAAGTGCAAATACCTCGCATCGGTTCACTTGGTTCTCCAACTGTAGCAGAGCTAAGTCCGAGTGCTAACCAATTTAAAGGATGGTGCCTTCCGTAAAAAATGTTTACTCGCAACTTGAGCAGTTTCAGAAAAAGGATGCCAGCGTTTCCTTTCATATGGTATGTGTTCTTATCGAAATCCCCAACCGTAGGAATGTGATGCTAATGAAACTTTCAGCTGGGAGGGTTTTTTTCGGGTATCTGCCCGGTATCAAACTCTAATAGCATCTAATTAGCAAAATTATTTAGAATTTCGGATAGATTTAGAATTTAAAACTAAAATCCGTTAGAGTTTCACACAGGGTTGAGATTTGCCCTCAAGTATCTGCTATCCAAATCTGATGGCACATAATATATTTTTAAAATTTTTTATAAAAATATACATATCACGAGGAACTTGAACACCAAACCTTACCTTTTCAGTAAAGGTACAAAACTAACCTACATTTAGAATATTTGCCAAATTAGTTATATCCGTTTTTACTTGATATTATATTTGTTTTCATTTTTTTTGATTCTGAGTTGGGTGCCCGACCCGATTTGATCCAATCCGAATAAAGATTAGTTAGATAGGTTTGGATACTCTACGAATTTATCATTTTTTGAGAGAGCATACTCGGATTTTTTGAATAAATTTTTAATTGGATTTGGACGGGTTCGGATGGTTGGATTTCAGAAGGATTAAGATACAAGTATGACAAATTTTGCAGGTACTCTTCTTGTTGTCATTCCTACTAGAGATGTACACGGAGACAGGTGATTGATAATAATGCAAGCAACAATTAAATAGCACAACAACGGTCTACCTTGCGATGGATGCCAAATAGTTACCATGGTTTCCAGTTATGACAGCAGTATTCCGAGTTATTTCTCCGTGGTTTACATCCCTTTTCGAGAATTGAATTCACAATTACCATCTTATACTTCCGTGGAAGGTCCTGAAGAAATTTATTTGACTCTCCTTCAGCGGGCTTTGCAAATTCACACCATCTCTTCTCACGGGTGCAGAAGGCAAATGGCATCATCCAAGCCTCCTACCTTTATAGAGACGAAGTCAATTTCAGCATAACTTTATTAAAAGGATTAGGAACTAATCTGGCAAGAATTGTAACTGCCAGATCTAACATTTTTTTTTTTTTGAAATAAAAAAAAAAAGAGAGAATGAGATGTAGATAAAGGAGAAGAGGCCCAGATATTGGATTTTTCATGATTCAAGATGATACAAGGTAAGAAAGATCTGATGAAAATTGAAAGCATCGAGACATTGTGTACAAAACTAAAATACTACTTTTGGAATTCATGAAGGGATGAGGGAAACCTAAACGGTGCATAGAACTTACTTGCAAGTATAAAACATTGACACCGGAAGCACCGGCTGCATCAATCATGGGTTTTACTTTTCTGCATGATAGCTTTCTTCTGGTCTGCAAAGTGGGCAGTAGTTGGAAGGACAACGCAATAACCCTTGGTCAGCATGGAACCCGTAAGCCTGTGAAAAAAAAATAAAAAACCATGCACATGAATCTCCTTCACTAGGTTCCACTTTAGTTACAATCAGTGAGCTAATGCTGCAAGCCTACAACTTCAAACATGACTTTTATTCCCTTTTTTTTTTTTTTTTTTGATAGGACTTTTATTCATTCAAGTACGTAATTATGGTTTGGCATTGCATTCACGTCGGGATCACTAGCCCAGAAAAATGTAATCTTTGCATTTATTCAGATCCAACATGAAAATTAAATCATTTTCTTCTCCGAATAAGTCAGGTGGCTTTACCTCCATTTCTAAAAGAAATGTTTTTATTTCCCATGTCTTACCTCATTTTAAGAACATCTTGCTCGTCGATGGAAGATGGTCATGAACCAATTTCTAGAAGTGATAATCAAAAGTTATTACTATCTTCACGAAACTCCTTCACGTGAAAGAGAGAAGGCAAGAAAGGGTAAAATAGAAGTGAGCCTGTCACCGTATAAACCCAAGGGCTTACATTTTGCAAGATTAATGGCTGGTCTCAACAATCCCTCAATCCAGGCTAGCTGGAGATATGGGCAGGAATAGGAGACCCATTGAATCCACAATCTTAAGATTCATGAGATATTGCGAAGCAGACAAAGAAAGGGATAGGTAGGAGGACCTGTCAATTTCTACGAGGATCAAGTGGGCCATGGTGGCATCAGATTACGAGAGCCCACCACTCAAGAAGAAGATTGGGGATGAGAATCCAAAGGTCTGCTTCTGGTCGTTCACCCATCTAGAGAGATGTTCGTTTCACGAACGAGGCCTTCCGAAGGTCTGTTTCCAGTCGTGTCCTCTATTCTCTTCCATCTGGACTGCAATCTGCACCAATTTAGGTGTGCTTCATCCAAAAACTTCTTTTAATTTTTTATACCTTGATTAGATCAACAGATCTTCCTCAAAGAAATTTCATCCTATCATCCGAATGTTGCTTGCGGCGGTTACCCGATCATGTTGGAAAGAGAGGAATGCCACCATCTTCCTCCGCAAGTCCTCTTCCTCATCTTCTGTTGCTTCTGAAGCAATCTGGACCTTCAATGGTTGGTCGGTTCTCTGCATTCACTCTGCTCTTCCTGAATTCGGACGAGTGTGAACAAACGTCAAAAGCATTCCCAGTGACATCTAGCCCCCCTACCTCCCTGCGGCTGCAAAAATGAGGGAGGGATCAAACTATTCCAAGTTTCAACATGTTCATCTCTGCATCATTGGCGTCTGATGCTGCCTTCTTTCGTTCACAACATCGCTTGATGCTCTGATTTCTGTAACCTGTAATTTGAAGTGATGCTGATCTCTGTTTTTTCGACTGTACACAGGCCATGCAGTCTTTTATCTCCTTATAAACCCATCCACTGTAAATAGCTTAGTTAATAATAAATGATGGGTGGATGTTCCTTTTTACAGCCTCCCTTCCTTTCAAAACGAAAAAAGTGCGGAAATGAAGAATCCATCTGTCCTTGGGAGGACGTGTGGATGGATGCGATAACATTGTGCTCTCGGTTTGAGGAGCTTTATGCAGGGGTATTGAAGCCAAATCTCCCCATTTCATCAGACTGGAATTCAAGAAGCCTCAGATGATATCTGAATGGCTTCTCTGAATCTGATTGGCCTCTCTACAAACAGCCATGCTCGGCGCCAACTCTCATTCTGTCTCATTTTGTTCTTTGAAAGCTCTGTTGTGAACTTCAACTTCGACTCTTACTTTTCCTGTAAAACCTTTCAATACAATCACCGTTCCTGTATCATATCATTGTAAATACTCCGTATAATACATTCGGGTGAAAAAAAAAGATGAAGCCTGACAAGAGTTGAGATTCATCAGTTACATATTTTACATTGCCCCATTGTGTCGGTTGTGCTGTCACGATTTTCCTGTTTGGAAGCTGGCTAATAATATGATCTTGATGGTTGATTCTTTTGGGAGGTATTTGGTTCTCGACTAAAATCGAATCGATTAAAATAGAAATTAGAATTGAAATGGTCAAATCTCTTAAAACATATTTTACAATTGAAATTGAAATCGGAATGAAAATTTAAATTTTTAAAGGAAGAAGGGATTGAGTTTTAGATAGATTGGACCATTTCCATTCCACCTCAGAACTGGAATCAGAATGAGACTCTTCCAACTAAATAGTCGGAATGGAAGCCATTCATTTTCATTCCAATTTCTGACCCCAACTCCCTCTAATCAAACACTCCTTTATTCTTTTCTGAATTTTGATGGTTTGAGATGTCCCCACTACAATGCCATCTGGATGATGCTTTGTCCCAAAAAGGTGACAATGTTCCTTTAGTTGGCAGCTAAGAATAGGTTGCATACTGGGAGATTCTAAATAAGATGATGGAACATTTCTGCTCGATGTTGTCTATGTGGATCTAACATTCAACCCACCAACCACCTCTTCTTTAGATGCTCTTTTGCGGGGAGCCTTTGGACCATTATCAAATGACAGTTGAATTTAAAAGGGAGACCAATGGCATTCCATGATCTGTGGACTGTTTGGAGAAGAAAAAAGACAAGGTGTCCAAAATTTCTGGATACCAACTGTTCGCTGTGGTTTGCTGGGAAAATTTGGAGGGAGCGAAACACACGAATATTTATGAACAAATGACAATCTGTTTATCCAGCCTTACAGAAGATCCTTCATTATTTCTACCGTTGGAGACAGTTGGGGTCTGCAAAAGTTTCAGGAACAACATCTGCAACTGTGGAATAAGCTGAAGTCGCTAGTCTCTAATCCCGGCACTTAATGACCATTTATTGGATCAGAACCCTCTATTCTTTGGTTGCTTTCGCGGTTTCTTCGGAGAAGGGGTGGGGTGGGGGGCTGTGGCTTTCTGCTGCCTCCTATTCACATCAAAAAAAAGAAAAAAACCTACAATCACGAGCTTGCATAACCTGAGAATGCATATTGATGGCTTCTCCATCTTTTCTCTTCTATCCACACAAACCTTTAACCAATCCTTAGTCATGCATGGGATACAGAAAGAATATGGAATCCAGGAGGACATACTTGTAATGGCCATCCATGGCTTTGCGTATGCCTAGCCACTAATCCGTGGGATATCCCTTGGACGAGTGGAAATTAGTTGCAGTACTGAGGAGGTGGAGCGAGCCAAAAAGAAATAGTAGGAAAAAGGTAGGACATTAGATTTCAGTAGGCAGGATTTTGCTGTATCAGTGTTCATCTAAAGATGATTTGAATGAGACAGAGATCCTGGGATCAGAAGATCCATGGCATTCCAATCCCTTTTAATATGGTTGGGGAAATAGGCCCATAAAAGGAGGAAGGGCAGAGGAGACAGAGAAGTTGAGGAGGCTGGCAATCTTTTTTTTTTTTTTTTTTGAGTAAAGGCTGGCAACCTCTTAGTCTCAAGATTTTTGACATTCATAATTCATCTAAAAGAATGATATATAGTATCTTGAAAAAATTGAATTTACAAGACCATTGGTCTACCCTGATCCTCCCCGACCCCCATCCTTTTGCTTCCTCTTGTATGTATGTATGTTGTATGTAAATATGTTTATATTGTTTCAAAAATGCTTTTGATAGAATTTATTGAGCACTTGATTTTTTTGTAAAAAAAAATTTGCATATACATTTTTGTTTTTATTGGAAAGATATACATCTTGTTTAGTAGCAAATGCACCATTCTATTTAGGGGTGCATTGGAGAAAAGCTTGATCCAGCTTGACTCTAATCAAGCATAGTTTGAAAATAAATATAACTTGAGCTTTGAGACCATATATACTTTGTCTACCATCATTTCAAGTTTAGATTGAGCTTAACTTCTAACCAAGCCAAGCACAAACCTAATTCATCAACTTGGTAGTCCTGAATCATACTAAATCAAATCAATCTTGAATCAAGCTTGTTTGAAGCTTGAATTCAAGTTTTGTTCAAGCCTTAATTAAGACTTAATTGATTCAAAGAACAAAAAAATGCAATGGTACAGTATCTAGATGATACATGATACATAAACACAATTACATTCGAGCTTTATCAAGTGAAATTGGGTTTGATTTTTGGTTTAGCTCGAAGTTAATTTAGAGCCTTTTTTGCAGCTTCAAGTTTGGTTTTGTTTAGCCTAGCTTGATTGGAGATTTCTTGGGCTAGGCCCAAAATACTTAGTCCGTTTCAGGGAGATAACCCTATTTCCTGTTGAAGGTTGTCTACCCAGTCCTCTTAAAATTATATATAAACGTAGCTTAATTTCTTAATTTTTAATGCCAAAAATACTCATAATTAGATTGCTCCATTAAAAATTAATATATATGGAACAATCTTAATTAGAATTCGTTTTTAAAACGTTTAAAACATAACAGTATACAAGAAGGGAGTTTTTAGAAAAATGTATCATATATGGACTTAAAAAACCCTTTTTTTTTTTTTTTTTTTTGGTAAATGACTTAAAAAACTTTCAAGAGAGGGGGGAAGCCCAATACTTTTGAACATAGGGATGAAAATAAGGTATGTCGCATCAATAAAAAAAATTAATCAGAAATTAATTATTTTTAGATATTTTTATAATTTATATTTTAATTTAATAATGTCAAAGCTATAATCTTAGCAACCACGTGCACCTCCAAATTCACCACAAATATCAGTGATGGTGTTTCTTCTTCTCTCCTAAAACCCCACGCGGTTACGCATCGGAAGCGCAAGAAGTGTATCGCTCAACCGCGCGAGGAGGAGCGGGAGGAGCAGCGCCAGCCTCCTTTCCCCTTTCCAATTAACGAGGAAACCCAAACGAAGATGCGAAGCCTAAAAGCCCTAGCGTTGGCTAGGCGGTCCCAACCCGCCTTGCGCCTTCTCTCCAACCCCCGTACCCTCTCCACCCAACCCAGCGCCGCCCAAGATGACCCTCTCCACAACGAAGTCAGTTTGCTGATGGGCCGCTCCTTTTTGTTTCGTTCCCTGTGCCCTTTTGATTCTCTCCTTGTAGCTCTGTTTCTATTTTTGCTAATGGCGATCGATTCCAGGTACTCGTGGAGGGCAAGGCGAGCGCAAGGGCAGCGATCCTTAACAGGCCATCTTCTCTGAATGCTCTCACGACGAACATGGTATTTGTTTCTCGAACCCCATTTTGTGATGGGTACTTTTTCCTTTTTTTTTTGTCCCCTTGCATGCAGTTGTGGTGTTTGAGTTTTTGACTTAATGAATGCGGAGTTAGATTTTGCTCAATAAAAGGTCATATATCAATGATGATTTTTGTTTAGGCGCGTCGGTTGAAGAAGCTGTATGAGTCGTGGGAAGATAATCCTGATATCGGGTTTGTCATAATGAAGGTAGGATCTCAGTTCGTTTGGATGCTAGGTTCCTCTTTTTATGTTGATTCGGGTTCGTTGTTCATTAAGAGAACTCATTTTCTCTAACAGTATGAGGAGAACTTAGATTTGGTTTTAATTTCTGAAGGGCAGTGGCAGAGCATTCTGTGCCGGGGGAGATGTTGTCACCCTGTACCGATTGCTCAATGAAGGTCAGTATCGCTTTTAGTTAATGGCTTGCTGTTCTGATTTGGATTGAAGGCTTTCTTTAATTTTACATTTATAATTGGTACATGTAGTGTGATATTTTTGTGCTTAATGTATATGGTTGTGTATATGAATTTGTAAGAATGCATCGAAAGGGACAGAGGATAATTCCAAGTATTGCTAGTTCTTTCTGCTAGAACTTGAACATTTCCAGAAGACTTGCATCTAGGAAACTCGTATAAGATTTTGGGGTATCACCAATTGAACAAAAATATTATGCAAAAACTTTTCATTTGTAATGTTTTAAACTAGTTTATGATCCATTTAGGAAGAGTAGGAAGATACGATGGCATGTACCCAAGTAGAGAGAAAAATTGGTACTGGGATTCAATTGATACCTTGCAGCACCTCAGGCTTTGCATCAATGATAATAAAATTGGGGCAGGGGGACCAAGAGAGAACACACTCTCTTCTTTTTTGGATGGGATAGATAAGATGGGGTGGTTTCTTTTGGTAGTGGAGACAAAGTAGAGAGGAAATTGACAAGAATAAGGTGATGAAGACTATTGAAACATCACCAAGATGAGAATAAGAAGGGAGAAGCAGAGAAAAGAGGAAAAGAAAAAGGAGATAGAGGATAGGAGGATAGTTATAAGGAGAAGAAATAGGAAGAAGTGAAGGAGAAGTAGAATAGAGTAGAAGAGGATGACGAATGATGATGATCTAGATTCATGTGGGAGCTGGAGGTTGTTAAATCATGGAGTTCAAAATGACCAAATGAGATATTAAAGTTCCACCTTGGAAGCTTTATTTAGCAGGACCAACATGTGATGATATCTATCGTTGTTTCCCTTAATGCCTTTAATACCATGCTGATTTGTTACCTCTGGGCCTGTTTTTCATGCCATACCTTAATAGGAGGCCAAGGTGACAAAGGTTTAAAAAATAATAAAATAAAACTTGTGCATTAAAATTAAAATTATTTGGCTGGTTGGGAAAAACAGCAACATAGACAGAAAACAAGAAGATGACTTATAAGGATATCTAAACTCATTCCTTGTACTTTGAAAGGTAGAGAGTATCAAGAGGGTAGTCTGACTGTTGGCTATAATCAATGAGGATACTATATAAGCACGATGTTCCCACAAAAAACAGGGTTTGGATCAGACCTGATAATAGAAGCTATTTATTAAGATAACATACATAGGGAAACTGTAAATGGAAAAAAAAAATAAAAGAGAAACTGATGCACTACTCAGAAAAGTTAAATTCCACTCATCAATCCCATGTAAAATATTTGTGAATAACGAAATGCATTAATATGATGGATGAAAACTTATTTGTGTACAGAACTAATTTTCTGCCTGTTTCTGATATTCCGTTGGTCCAAAATTTTAATTTTGTCTTATGCCATCTGTATAATTAACTGCTCAAAAGTCTAGTCCCTGAAAACTGACATTTCTCTTACATAGAGTATTATACATGACACCCACTACACATGTTGTTGCATGATTTTGATTTATATATTGTAGCTTTATTAGATCAATTGTGCATATCATTTGACTGTATTACAAGTTATTTTTAGTTGTGTGCAGGGAAGGTTGAAGATTGCAAGGATTTTTTCAGGAATCTATATATGTTCATTTACATTTTAGGCACATATTTGAAGCCTCATGTAAGTTTATAACTTTGTTAAACCTTCAGATGTTGGAAATGTGTTAATTAATCTGGACCTTGGAGTGTATTTTTTTTTTAAATTGATACACGATGGCCATGTTCACTGTAATTTTTTTGAAGATATTTACTGTAATAGTAATTAATTGAAATTACATTTAACCAGTTCTGTAGAATTCTCTTTATTGTAATAGTTGGACTGTGAGAAATACTCTCCCTGTTTTTTTTTTTATAATTATTTTGCTTGCATATATGTAAGGCTGTGTCTAACCATAGTCAGAGGATCCAGTTTTAAAATGATTTTTGACACCCAAGTATTAAATTATATTGTTTAAATTGAAATGACTTTCTATTCATACACGGTATCATTACTAGTGTGTACATCAAGAATTTAATTACAAAATTGACAATTTTTTCCTCTACTCAAGTGTGAAGTTGATTAGGCATTACTTGATTTTTGCTCTGTGCAAATAATTTTTTTTTTTCAAAGTTGTGAAAAAAATGCAATAGATTCTTATTTTTTTTTCTATGATAATTTAGTAACTCTATGAAAATAGGAAGAGGAGAATCAACTTATTATTATTATTTTTTTTGGTAGGATGGTTCATTCAAACAAATCTTGTATGAATACAACCAAGAGAATCAAAAAACAAAATATCCCAAAGCTGCTCTGGGATAACCCCCATCGCAGTCCAGAGGGTTTCTCCTGTGTGAGAATCAACTTATTAGCCCATGCAATTTTCCACATGCTTTGTTCTCTTGATTAAAAGTAGTAAAAATAAATAGGATCATCAATTATGAAAAAAGTTTTACATTTCAAATTCCTGTTTCCTGCTTTCTTTTGATATAGCAAGATGGCAATAGAAATTGTTTCCCAAGTAATTAGAATTTGAGATGAGAATAGTAGAGTTCAGCATGAACCATGACTTGACCACGTTGAAGTCAGGTATGCACATAATATTATTGTGGTTAGTTTTTATTTGCACAAGCATTAAATATGTTCATCGTCAATGCTTTATACTAGTGCATCTCTGGTTTTAGCTTGTATAGATGATAATATTTTGTACTTCCCTCGAAAACTGTTAATGATCATGGTGTTCCTCTTTAGAAGGAACTAGACATACTCATATGTGGTGGATCTATTATTCTTTTTTTCTTTCTTTCTTTCTAGAATATTTTTGCAGAAGACCTTTCTTACCCTTCTATAGCATTTATACTTATTTGACATAATCTTTTGACATATTGTTTAGAAATATTTCCTCTTTTATATTAAAAGTTGTTTGCTAGACATTTCATTTTTGCCTTTCATCAGTTTGGCTGCTATGCTAAGTTGTAGTTATCTTATTGTTTGAAGGTTGCCATTTTAGATGGTGTTACCATGGGGGGTGGAGCAGGAGTTTCAGTTCCTGGGGCATTTCGTATTGCAACTGATAAGACTGTATGAGTAATATACATCTGCTCCAAGAAATTGTAATGTTATATTATTTTCTTTTGTACTCAAATTGTCAACAAATAAGTAGACAAGTTTCAAGTATGTGATGTTATATAATTCTGGAAGCATGCTACATGACTGTTCCTTTGTCTGGTTAAATTGACATGCCTTATATCTGGGTGACTCCATGGACAAGCATATAGATGCTTATGTCACAAGCAAACAAAATGTTGTCTTAAAATGAAGGCTATAAATCTTTTGAGGTTTCTTATACAAGAAAATAAAATAGGCATAACAGTTTGTGCATTCTTTGGGGTACTAATTTTATATCCTTGACATCATGCCCAAAGGCCAATAGAAATCCTTTAATATTTAGTTAGTTCCTAGATAGACATTGTCAGTTTAGGCCTTGGGGAAAACTAACCTGATAAATGCCTTCAAGCAAGTAGTTTTGATAGGAGACCACCTAATTTCTTTACATGCAAAGTTAGCAAGACCCACGTATCATGTCTATTGGTATTTTTTCCCTTGTTGGACTTTGTGCTATTTCTTCATGTTGAGATCAAGCCATGTATTTCATTTCATTATCTCATTTAGCTAATCAGGCATATGACCATAAGTTTTCTGGTCTGTATACTGGACAGCATAACATATTATATTTCCAGGCAAAATTTAAAATCACCAAAATGGCATCACTAGTAAAGATGTGGCTACATCCACCTTTCCAGCCAAACTGATGTTTATGTAGCATGCAACAATTGATTAACAGTTAAATTGCCATGTTTCTGTCAGTAAATATTTTTATAGATTTTTCATTTGTTTTCATCAATATCTTGTCTGTCTTTGAATGGTCTCATGGCTTCAACCTTCTTATTCATTAAAATGGTATTATGCTGTTTCCTTATTCCAACAATTGTGGCAGGTAACAGTTATTTAAGGTATATGGTGAGAATCATTTGATAGACTTGTTGATTGACTTTGTATCAAAGGCCTACCATTTTTTTGTAGCCATAGAGGACTTTGTAATTAACTTGTACAAGTGATGTACATGTGAGAGTGAACTACTTCCAACTAAGGTCGACAATCTCGATACTGGGCACTATACTGGTACATTATGATTCGATACAGTATGGTCAGGGACATTATTTTCTCACTTTGTATGTCGGTACAGTGTGGTATAGATTGGTACATCTGGGCACACATCTCAGTACGTCTCAGGATGCCTCGGTACGGGGCGGTATGAGGCCTATACCTACTTGAACATGAGTTTTATGCCGGTTCTGACTTGGTACGGTATGGTATGCCCCATACTAGGTGTTTTGGGATGGTATGGAAATCTATGCTTCCAACACATTATTAAATTCAGCTTAAGCATATTTTTTAAACTTAGATTTTAGAGCAATGCATTCGTTACCTTGGTTTAGGTGCATGGTTTTTGTGAGAAATGGTTTAGCTTCATGTTGAATGTTATGCATTTGATATTATGCTTATTTGAGAATTAGTAGCTCAATGATGAACTGGAAATGGTTTTGTGCAGTATATACATTAAACTATCCTAGTTGTCTGCATGCTTTAAGATTATATGATTTTGTCATCTTTAGTTGAACATAGACTTTTGACATTTATTTAAATTACTTTAAGATTATATGATTAATTTCAGATCTTCGCCACTCCCGAAACTCAAATTGGCTTTCATCCTGATGCTGGGGCTTCCTTTTACCTGTCACATCTAACTGGTCATGTAGGTAAGTCCTTGGGATGAAATTTGCTGCACTTGCTTATAACTTAAAAGTTCATGAAGAAACTATTACTGTAGTTCACTTCCTAAAGGTACCATCATTTGTCATTGTCGGTTATTGCTTGATATTTGAAGTTTGCACAAGCTTCATGTGGATGCCCTTTTTGTCACTATGATATATTAATTCGATGAAAGTTAAATGATAGTGTAAGATTTCAAGTCCTACTTATGATGTGGCCGGAGACTTAATAAGATATGTATTTCATTTCATAACTCTTACATTTTCTGATGAATGGAATGCTTTTGACACTCCAATTAACAAATCCAGTGTAGCAATTTTACTTAAGCCTGCTAAGTAACAAATTCATATTCCTTTCTCTCTTAAAAAGGTTCCTTGTGTCAGTCCATCTTTTTGTAACCAAAATCACTTCTTTATTCTTTACTCTGATCCTACTTGTGGTATAAGCTGGATTATATGTACAATCTCCTCACCGGATATCAACATGTTGCTAGCATTATTGTTACCATCCAATGGGATTATGGTTGACATTGATTTCTCACTTGGGTACAACTTCTGGAAAATGTTTCATCCCTCGTCTCGCAAGTCCAAGAGCTATTCCTTCTTGTAATCCAAAAACTTTGGGTGTATGATTCATTTTTCTTTTTAACAGTGTTTATCCTGAAAACTCTTAATCCTTGGCCACAGACTGCCAATGACTTTGACTTCTTACTGTGCAAACTTCTAAAGTATCAATTGGTACTTGGCAAAGCTTGAAATCTATGTAGCCTTGCCATCATATACTATAGCAATACACAAATATACACTAATAAAAAAAAATTAATTGTCATATATAGATGATTTCAACCAGCCTTATAAAGATGAACAGACATGTTCTGCGCACTCAGAATACGCGATTGTTTTTTATAAACATATCATCACAGTGCATCATGTTGGACGTGTTCTTACTGAAAAACATCACTGGAAATGTGCAAACCACCATAGCAGTAGCTCTCAACTAATGCACATTTTTGTACTTGCTATTCTATAAATTTTAGGTTAATCACTATATCTAATGTTATATGGTGTGATAAAGAACGATAATAACTGATGGTATGTCTGTACATGTTATAATATTTGACGACCTTAAATATATGGCAGGTTATAAACAATGTTTTGAAGCATGAGTTGAGGGTTATTCCAAGTATTATTGACAACATACTATATATTGCATGATAAATTCTAGAGAACTTGTGATTTATTATTTAGAAAATATATTCATGTTTCTGTTTTTTTCTCAATTAATGTAAATTTATGTATTTCGGTAGTTCCCACACATAGTAAATGATTAGACTAATCTTTGTTTTAACATGAAGTGGTCTATCAATCCTCATCCAAGATGAATCTCTGCCTTAAGATGCATTTCTTGTTCCCATTGTCATATGCGTCCATGTGTTTATGCAGATGTTATTAAAGCATGCACAGTGGATCGATATTAAGAATTCATCTGATGTGCATGCTGGTGAGACACAATCACCTTGCACCATGGTGACTAGTTTTGCATTCAAGGAATCTATTTTCGTATTTATATTCTCTTTCATAACACTTTCAAAACCTAACATTTCATTTTACTAGGGCTAGCAAATGAGCAAGCCATTTGCGAGCTGGCTCAAGGCATGCTTGAAATTTGGCTTGCTCAGTTTGGAAACAGGGGGAGCTAGATTTAAGTTTAACTTGCTCAAGATCAGCTCGAATTAGCTTGAAATATAAATAGTATATAATGTATTATTATTTTAATTATGATTATATATACAAATAATTTTTCCCTATAAATTAATATATGTTATATAGAATAGCATATATTTTAATTTTAAAATTAAAATATAATTAAGCTTATTACTCCAAAATATATAAATAAATTATTATTATTATCATTATTTACTTTATCTCTTAAACAAGCTGTTCGTGAGTAGCTTGAGCTTCGCTCAATTATAAAATGAGCCAAGCTAGAGTAGGCCTTGCATGGCTCATGTTCGACTTTTTTGCACCCTTACATTTCACATTGTTTATCTATTGCTTTTAATGACTGTCTTAACTAGTGTTTCTGTTTCAGCATACTTGTTGCTTTTCTTTTCTCATCGCTATTGTGCAAAATGGTTCTTATTTATGCCTGTATTCATTTTGCAGGGGAATATCTGGCTCTAACTGGTGAAAGGCTCAATGGGATAGACATGCTTGCAGTTGGCCTTGCTACTCATTATTCAATGAGTGCTGTTGGTTCTTTCAGTCCCTACTCTATTTTGAAACTCTACCTCTAGAATTTTTACAATAGCAATATCTTCTTTCACCTCCATATTAATGCTCTCTTTCTTTTTTCTTTTTAACAGAGGCTTAATTGGATTGATGAGAGGCTTGCTAAGTTGGTTACTGATGATCCTTCTGTCATAGACTCTTCTCTTGCACAATATGGTGATATCGTGTATCCAGATAAAAAGAGCATTTTTCACAGGTGACATTCATATTTTAAATTCTTTGCAGTTCTTTATTAGATCAAGTTAATGATCATTAGCCACAAACGTTGCTACCAGGTAGAACACATTTACAAATGCTGATTTTGAAGTTGAATCAATAATATGTTACTTTATTTTCCTCTTTAAACACTAAAAGTTTGGTGTTAGAAATAGAGAGAAGAAATTTAAGATGACAGATGTAGATGTTCTGCAAGGTATATAAAGTTTGTCTGTTTCTACTATGTATCATAATGTCCTTGTTCTCATGATTTTAGCACACCAAACTTTATACTGAAAAGACCAAAACCCAGAAAATATTATTGATTCTGCCTACTGATTATTAAAGAAACTTCTCACAAGTTCATTTCTTTTTTCTTTTTTTTTTTCTTTTTTTTTTGCAATGGTCTTCACTTTATCAACATACTTTGTGAAGCCACATATAAACCCAAAATTATTGCTTCATAGATTCCATAATTTGTGTAATCGAACTTGATTACAGTTGGGCCTGTGGAGTTTCAACTTAAAAAATTTTGGCAGTTTAAATACTTTCCTCCAAGTTCTGTAGTTTTGGTTGCAAAAAGGGTAAAGAAAAAAGAACAAAATTGGGATTAAATTGAAAGAAGCCAAGCTATTATATAGCATTTTGGGACCGAATCATTCAAAAATTCATTATGTATAACAGCTTTGAACCTCTCAGCGCCTCATGTATAATTGAAATCTATTTCTGAAAAATTTTGAGTACGACATGCAAAAATTCTGAATCTGATTGGTTTATTCTCATATATATTTTTTTTGAGGTTTTCTGGCCATTTAATTAAATGCATTCAGTTATGAAACATTTATTTGTGTCAAGTAAAAACATGCCTATTGTTGTAGAGATGATGTTTACTATTTGGTTGTTCACACTAGTCTCTTTAAGGTAGTGTAATAGTGTTCTATAATTATATGATAAATCTTGTATAATGGCTTATGCCTGAACCCTGCCTAAACTAACTGAAACACGAAAATGTGTTTTCCCCTGTTTGGCCAGGCTAAAACCATTATGTCTCTCAGCCAAAATGGATCAGTTTCGGCTGAAATTTTGATCCTTCTGAATTATTTGCTTTTCTCTTTATGGATCAATTTCTCAAGTTAGGAATAGCATCTTTGACATTCTTTCTGTGGATATAAACTAATTCTCCGATGTTGCATTTATGAATAAATCTGTAACTTCTTTATGTATTTATGACTTTCACTCCAGACTACTTTGTGCATTTTTAAACATCACGCTTATTCTTGTATCACAATACTTTTACATTTTGTACTGATTTAAGTTCTTTTTATTTATCAAACTAGTAGCCTGACCTAATTTCTATTATGAATGAAGACAATTTCTACTTCACCCTTTTAACTTGGTGAAACAACAAGTCGTGTCCGCACTTTGATTTGTCTGAACAAATTCCTTTGGCAGAGTCTTCATTCAATGCTTTCGGAAATAATTTATCATCCGTCTTGCTTTAGCTTCCTCATCGATCCCAAAAAACATGCTATTCTACTTCAACACATTCATTTGTATGCCTCTGGTTTTTCTTCTCTCCCTTGCGATTGCTGGTTTGTAGATTTCTTTATTGCCTTTTATATGGTTCAGTCCATCCAGCTGATTCAAGATTTATGAGATTAGTCTTCAATCATCTTGAATAGCACTAAGGGAATGTAAACAGTAAAATACTTCCAGGTCCTCAGGTGATTATTGTTAAAATAGAATATGTTGCCTATTTTTATATCACCCAAGAGTACAATTAAACAAATCTTGTTGACATATCCCCTTCAGTTTTGTTGGTTCAAAAAAGGAGTCCTAATTCTTGAATATTTTCATATTATTTGTTCTTTTGCCTGTAGCCTAAACTCGTGTCAACTCTGTACCTACACCCACATCTTGATGAGCTTATTCTGGATTCTTGTACCTACACCCACTTCTTGACACATTACATTTTCTAACTTAGTCATTGATGACATGTTATTACAAAAATGGACCTTGGTTCAGATAGTATTTTCCTGAATTTTTGAATATTTATACTATCTTATTTTGCTTGAAATAAAATAACTAAATTCGCTTATAGTGAAAATGTACCCACAAAGTTCATGGCTTTTATCTTTAAAAGGAATCAAATAACTGCAGAAACACTGCCACTTCCTAAAAATTTTGAAGAGCTCTTCTTCCATGCTGCTGAAACCAATCCTAGTTTGGACTATAACTTTCAGATTTTATCAGCTACTTGTTTGAGAATTTCAGGCATGTAAAAAAGGCTCATATTCTAGTTCAGACTGCTTGACCCAAACCTTTGAAGGGACAACTCACAGACTAAAAGATGATCAAGACTCTTGGATTTCTGATATAAAACAAAATAAATGAGATCAAAGGAAACCCTTTTCCTTTCACTTTGTCTGTTGATAGTTTCTGATGCAGAGACATCCTTATAAAGAAAGCATCCATGAATAACTTGCTTGTGAAAAATTTAATTGGGAGTAAGCATGGACTGCTCTGTCTTCATAGTATAAAATTTAGCAACCATCTGTGTAAGGGCCTGTTTGGATGTCTGGGCCCAAAATCGCATGGGATTTGTTGGTTGGGCCAAAACAACCCGCTAAGTCAGGTTGATGAGGTCCTTTTTTCTACCTATGGGATTCGGGCTGGCTTGCTCCAATAGTTTTTTGGGTTTTTATAGATATAGGCCTAACCCAGTCTGACTTAGCTGGCTGTCTTGGCCTAACCTACAAATTCCATGGGATTTTGGGCCCAGACATCAAAACAGGCCCTAAGTTGATATTTTCATCCTGAACAGTTAAAGGGCATTGAGAAGTCTCTACTACTATTGACAATGAGTTTGGCTACCTTGTAGTTCTTGCTTTGAAGACATAAATTGTTTTCCTTACCATACAAGCACTTATCTGACCTTTGTGTGTGTGGGAAGAAAAAAGAATGTTGGATACCATATCTAGTATGTTGACTTTGTGGTGTATTTTGTTCAGGCTAGAGGTCATCGATAAATGTTTTGGCCGTGATACGGTTGAGGAAATTGTGGATGCTTTGGTGAGTGTTCCTGTTTTATATATTAATCTCCACAAACTATTGACAACTTATGCAAGTGTCATGTTGCTCTTATCATCATATTTTAGTTTATTAATTGAGACATGAAAACAAAAGTATGATGAATACAACCATGCTAATGAATCTTAGAATATTGGGATCACGATTAGAGTTCTATTACAGCATCCATTTTTTATAGGTCTTACTTTCCATCAAGGTTTGCATACCACACTGAACTGCATGATTGGGGGCCTACCAAACTGTATCAAGGGCGAATTGGCATGGTTTCGCTCCTCAGTTCAAAAAATCCAGTTAGGGAGGGGGAGATGGAGAAGGGGAGAGAGGAAAAGAGAGAGAGGGATGCGGCTCTCCCTTTGTTGGTATGGCCTGCAAAGACATGCATGGTACCATATGATATTGTACCATCTGGTAACCCGTATGAGTCCTAGTACCAGTACAACCAACCTTGCTTTCTATCTTTGTGATATGTATTTTCTCTATCAGCCTTCCTTTCTGGGTATTCTTAGCACCCTTTGAGTGACATGCTTGAACTCAGATGTTGTCTTTTTGCACAAACGAAACCAACTCATTGTTTCTCTGGTACTGTCTTTTTTGAGAAGATTCTCTGGTACTTTATCAAATTTCCTTAACATTTACTTAGCCTTTTTTGGAAATGAACTTTTTGACTGTATAACTGCCTGGGTTTGTTCTCATCATGGAAACATTCTCATTTCTGCCTTGTTCCTTTGTGCATGATGTGACATGCCTACTGATTCTGTGCTAGCAAAGTGAATTTAGTGCCCTTTGATTCCCTCAAAAGCAAACAACTTTTGCCAAGTCCTTCGGAAATTCCTGGAAGAAAATATGTTCTCAGCTTCTCATAACTCATTTGGAAGATTAGCCAAGCTTCAACCAAAGTCTTTCTGGTAGTCGCTCACACAAAGTTGAAGCTAGAGAATAGGAAATTACAGCGTGTTTGTATGCACCTAAGATGCAACAGTCCTCTTGTTGTGCCACATAAAAATTATTTTTTAAGTATCATCACTCTCTCTTTCATTACTTTCTTTGTACATGTAACAGGAAAGTGAGGCAGCTAGATTAAATCAGGATTGGTGTACATCTGCACTTAAGAAACTCAAAGAAGCTTCTCCTTTGAGTTTAAAAGTTACCCTGAGATCTGTAAGCATCTTGAGCACCTTGTTAGTTGCTTCTTTATTGTGACATGCCTGCTGATAATGCTAGCGGCTGCTGAGTAGATACGGGAAGGTAGATTTCAGACTCTGGATGAATGCCTTGTTCGTGAATATCGTATGTCTCTTCATGGTATCTCGAAACAGTTTTCTCATGAATTCTGTGAGGTATTTGGAACTATTCATCTTCATGAAAAATGATATAGTTTGTTCTTTGAAATTACTGACGTATGATTCTGTAGGGTGTTCGAGCACAATTAGTTGATAAAGACTTGGCTCCAAAGGTACGAACTTTGATTCCTTGATCTATTGATTTGTTTATTGTAGTTGATAGGTATGTTTCTGATTTAAATCTGATGCAGTGGGATCCTCCGACTCTGGAACAAGTTCCACATGACATGGTTGACTACTACTTCTCACCTCTTGGTGAGTTCGAGCCTGAACTAAAGCTACCCACCCATCTGCGAGAAGCTTTTATCTAATTGTAGGTGGTGGACGTTGGCTCGTCATACATCTCCTTGCGGAGTTGGGAGCAGATAATTTTTTTTTCAGTGTCAGTTCAGAAAATGTTGTATTATAACCACACTGCTGTGCTGATGACAATCTTGATCCTTAAGATATAGTTGGCATCAGAGCATTATCATTATTAGATTTCAGCATGTGCAGAGGCATGGTTTACACAAGGGGCATTTGATGGCTGCCTGTGATCCCATCAATTAAGATCTTTTTGCAGTAGATTTGATAATTACAATCCAATTTTAGTTTCTACCTCTTTTATGGTCATTTATTAGGGAGGAGTGTATGTTGGGCCTGTCTCTAATGCTTTGTATTGGGATATATTGATGCATGGCCCAAGGGATGGGTCTCATCACCTTGTAGGCAGAGGCTCTAAGGAATTTGCTCATAATATTGTTAATTTTTCTGCATGAATTTCCAAGCATATAATAATGAGGCAAGGTGCATGACAAGCATCTGAGGCTGCTGGCAGAGTGGTGAAGTGTTGGTGCATTCTGTTCGGGAATATCTCAAGGCCCTGTGCATTTGGTTCAGAAATGCCTGGCAACCGAATTCCTTTTGCAAATATATGCTGCGTATATTCAGGAAAAATGTATTTACGTGCAGCTGTCAGCTGGTTTGGCTGACTTGATTGCCTCTCAACGCAGTGTACTTTGGTAGAGACTTAAACCATTGATGTGTTACTTGCATGACTGTATCTGTCAGCAAATCTTGCTCTCCACTTGATTAGGTGTCTGATCCATATGCAAGGGTGTCTTCGTGTGTATCCATCGGTTCTAGGTGTCAGTCTCGGCCCTCCAGGCTTCTATAACAAAACCGACTCAAGGACCAAAGCAGGTCTTCTCTTCCTGTGTAGTGAATCGAAGTTTCACGCGTAATTGAGAACGATCAGGCGTTAAATACTTATCCCCCTTTGGATCGTGTTTGTAACTATGCCTTCCTCGACAGCGCCAGTCTTTGTTGCAGAAGAAGAAGCTGTGAGGCGTTATTTTGCATGGAAATAAAAATTACGTATGGCCTCGTTCACCTTGGTAAAGGACTAACGGAGAGGAAGTACAAGACGCAAGGATGACTCATTTCTCCACAAGCACTTCTTGGCTAGAGTTCACCAGGTTTCAGGTAAAACATTACAACCATCCAAGAGTACTATGGACAGCGATGGCTTCATTCTGCTTTTCTAGAGCAGACAACGATTACCTGGTTTCAGCCTTTATAATTTTGAGAAATTTTTTGTGCACCGTGGGTGGTGCGAAAAATTCAATATAAAATGTACTGTTTTATGTGATTAAATCATACGGCTATCATTTTTCAATATATATTTAATATTTATAATTCTATTTTTTATTTAAAAATTTTATATGATAAAAATATTTTTGCTCTTTAAACAAATTATAATATCGATATAATATATTTTTTATATGCAGATATCATAATATGATCTAAAAAATTATGATATCCTATGACATATTATGATATTCTGCATCAAATTATGACTTTCTGCATGTATGACATCATAATATAATCCAGAACATCATAATATAGAAGATTATTTTTGTTCAACTATTTTCTAACGGTATTTAATGGTTGCAGTTTTATTTTTTTGTTTGAAAATTTTGAATGAAAAAATATTTTTATTTTTTGAAAAAAAATTATGACATTCTGTAGTAATACCTTGCATCTTCTAACACGTAGGATATCATAATATATATATATATATATATATATATATATATATATATTATATATATATGTATGTTGTGTGTGTAAGATATCATAATTTTTTATAAAAAATAAAAATATTTCATCATTTAAAATTTTTAAATTAAAAAATAAAATTATATATATTAAATATATGTTAAAAAATAATGACTATACCAACGGTGCATCCTACGCATATTTTTTGCTCCACATCATATTTTTTATGCCCCCGTGACTCACAAAGAATTTTGCTTATAATTTATTCTGCTCTCGCGTAGATAATAATGGTTTTTGAAGGCAGTCTATTACCTAAATAATATTAAAAAAATTATTTACAAAATAATGCATCTTTAAATTTATTTACAAAATTAATGTAAAATCATAAAACGTCATTTGAAATGGTATTTTTTTTATAAAAATATCATTTCAAATGGCATTTCTTCGAGTCCACGTCATCTCCCTCCATCCCTATGGAATCAAAAGATCACTAAAAAAAAAAAAAAAAATATTATTTATAATGGTGTTTTTGAAAATGTCATTTCAAATAGCGTTTTCAAATAAAGCGCCATTTGAAATGGCATTTTCAAAGCCCCTTCAATGGCCAAAAAAAAAAATAGAAAATCAATCCGTATCATCCCGTACCGAACGTACTGGTACCGTACGATCTATACCGATATCATACCGCATCGTACCGAGCGATTGGTGCCTGCACCATACCGTACAGGTGCCGTGTTGACCTGTACTGGTCCATACCGCACCATACCGAGATGTACCAGTGCGTCCGGTTCATATTATTTGCCGAAAAATCGACCTAAACCTTGCTGGTTTCCCACCGATACGGTATAGTACAGCTGTACCGATCGATTTGGACCGGTACGGAATACATGCATCTAGTTGTAGCCCCAGTAGACTTGGGCCGACACAATCATCCCATCATTTTTATCAACTTGGAATCCTCGTCTCACCATGATTCAGAATGCTTTTTTCATCAAAATCATCGTAGTCCTTCATCATCCAATTGTCAGGCTTCAATCTTTCATCGAAATAAACTCTCACCATCTGCTCCGTGATGCACACGTAAAACTGTATCACACCCTCAATGAAAGAAGATGAGAAGAGAGAGCAAATGAAAGCAAGCGTACAGACGGAGAGAGAGGTGTGAATATCAGATGCCATTCTATTACAGTCCTCCTTCATAAACAACTGACTTGTCTGATTTAGCTTATTTTTACTATTTCAAAAGATGTAATTAAATTACTCAACATATTATTATTATTTGTATTATAATTTTTATGGTCCTTTTAGCATAACTTTTTCTCTCCTAATCTTTTGAGACACATGAGACTACGTGTATATATATCCATAAAGCATAACATCCGATAACTTAAAATTAAACTAATCTCTGATAAAAATAATAATTAATAATATAAAATAGAATAAATGTCAAGTGTATAAAAAATAGTATAATAAAATTTAAAAATACTAAGTGTAAATCTAAAAAATACTAAGTCCCACAAGGACACCATGGTGGCCGTGGTTGCTTGGACCTTCTCAGGAAGGTCCTCAATGGCGCTCCTGCTCCTGTATCTGCTGTGATGGCTCCTCCCCCATATCAGTGGACATCTATTGGTCATGCTGCTCAGAAATAACTGGTGCAGTTGAAGCATCTACGAGCTGAGTGACCCCCCTCATCTGGATATAAGGATGGGTCTGAAAAGAAAGTGTCATATTATGTGGCCAATTGATACCCGATGATATCATCTGGGGTATGTAGGAAGAAGAAGACCTTGCCATTTGTGGATCAAAATGTGGTGGCATCTGTGCAGCGTGTAGTGATGATATCTGGAAATATGTGGTGATGACATACGTGGAACATATGGTGACGCGTATATCTCATATCTGACGCATCGACTGCTTCATGCCAAGGCACATAGCTATCTGGGTCAATGCCAATCGCCATCAATATTTTTAAACATGATCTTTCCATCTCACACAGTATCCAGATTCGCTCGTCCTCATCAGTCGTAGATAAAGCACGACGAGTATCCAACATAAGATCTGACATGGAATCTATCTACATAATAAAAATAAAATTAGCAATATACTGTAAAAATAAAATAAAGATATAACAGAACTACATAAAATATTTTATAATTTTAATTATTAGAAGTAAAGATATTGATATAAAATATAATTTACGTGGTCTTACCAAAAGACGCACAGCAGAACTCTCACCCTCGTATCCTGGAACTGCATACCAAGGCTGTCCAATGACTCACACTATAATGCTAAAAAATCAAGCCATATAGTCCTCGATATATGGACGCCTCTCAAAATGTGATCATCATGAACTATGTGATCTCGACGTGCATTCCAAATGCGATGTACTTTGCATGTCTGATACGCCAGTCAATATAAGCTCTCCCTCATCGATCAATACAATGAAGTCTCTGATTGGTATCAAACTGCTTTGGATGCCCTAAATCTGGCCAAACTGCCGTAGCACAAGATCAGAAAGATGCCACTCCACATCAAAATAAATAAGTGGCATCCTAGCAGTCCATATGTCATGTCTAACTGTACACATCTGCGGTCATATAGCCAATATCTCATCTGTATATGGCTCCCACAAAAATTGATAGAGTTAAAATAAAAAAAAATTAGTAAGCAAAACTTTTAATAGATTATAAAGATTGTAAAATGATATTTATAAATAAATCAAATTTATTCGTCTATGTGTATCAATGTATCTAGCTGACACCTATAAACCATGCCACTCTCGTCGATACGTGGTGAATGTTGAATGCAACGTTCTATCTGCTTGACAGTGTATTCATGTTAAATAAATTTTATCGGATTTAAAATGATACTAAATTTCAAGTAAAGAAAAATATTTTTATCCCAATGGTCCGTCTAGTCTGAATGGACATCAGGATCATGCTGCTCTGGTGGCATCTTGATGTGTCTTAAATTTACTGTAAGCGTATGGTGTGCAATGTAGCAGTCCATGAATACGGATCGATCTCACGAGGAATTAAATTTTAAATTATTTTAAATACTTGCTCAGACGAGCTTTAAAGAAAAAAAGAAGAGATTGTTTGTTGAATTACGAACTACCAAAACAGTAAACTAATCTATTATAAAGATAAATTATCTAAAAGATCTAGGGCTCTTGAATCCACTAGACAATGACTTAGAGAGCTTTCTATGATTTCTCTTATAATATCCCTTGATCAAGGTGTAAAACATGAACAAGCATAGATTATAAATAGATTTAACTCAACTATGATCCATCAAGCATTTTACTTTTATCCTAATTAAGAGACTTTTCTTTCTTTACTTCTCTTGTGTTGTCTAAGTATAGGCTATAAAAGGATTCTGATCCAATATAACCCATCAAGGTTTTTATAAGAAAAAAGAAGAAATGGTTTAAAAAATTATGAGCCTTCTACCAATCATCCACTCTTGCATCGAATCAAGTAGGGACTTTGAAGGGATTCTGACCCAACGATAGTCCATCAAGTCTCTTGACGAGAGAGACGAAGGAAGGACTCTAAAAATTAAAAGTTGAAAAGAGAGGTTCAATGGAGCAGACTTTTATTTATGATTTAGCTTCATCGCAAACTCCAAAAAATTGCTTAGCCAGACATAGTTGATTTAAAGTCCGAAGAAAAATTAAAATAAAATCTAATTCTATTTGCTGAAATTTAATTTATAAAAATTAAAAATTACAGAATTAAAAGATACAGAAATTTAAACTGTCCTATTACAGAAATTAAAATTATAGAAATTAAATAGAAAGAGAACAACTAATTTATTACTGAATAAAAATTTTGATACAAAATTTTTCAATCCTAAGCCATTAACAAGGCTTGAAGTTTGAACAAAAATTAAATAAAATTTCTTACAGAACCAGACTTTTCTCCTTCTCTTGACTTGGGACCAACCTCCCCTGGCTGACTCTCCTTCTCATATGTTGGAAGATGGAAGAAAGTGGAAACAAGGTGGCTAAAAAGATTTAAAAGATGAGTATATCTGCTGTCACACAGACCCTCTACAAGAATTATGGAGTGGAGAGAGATATCTCCCGAGTAGAAGCATTAGACTTTATTTATAGATATTAGAGGGAGAGAGGCTTTTGTTTGTTTCAGATGTGGGACTAAAAAATTGCAAATATTTTTTTCATACGGCCAAGTTTCTTTCCTCATTTTTTTAAAAAAATCGTTGATTTCGCTAATGCTGCTTGAGCCTTCACGCATCGCGCCCGCGGCCCAGATGTGTCCGTGTGAGACTGTTCGCCTAGGAGTCTTCCGCATGCCCACTTCCTTTTGAAGCATCTTTCGGCTTTATTCTTTTGGAAGCCCGCTCGCTTGAATTTGTTCCTGTGCGCCGGCAACACCCACGTCAAATGCAAAGAACGTCTTGGTCCCACTTTAAGCCCTTTAAATATAATAAATATATATATATATATATATATATATATATTTAAAAAATGCCATCGGAACTCTTATGAGCCATTAGTATTTCACGGCTCATCCACTTTTCTATGGACCAAGTGGTCCATGGTGGACCAATAATTTATAAATTAATATGATTAAATTTTGGCTTTGATTTTAATTCTATTTTGACTCTATTCTTTTTCCTGTTTGATACCTTTAAACCTATAGATCAGGCTCTTCATATTGGTGTACCTCTTTCCTACAAAATATATGAAAAAGCATCAATTTTAAAAGAATAAAATAATTTGATTCATAAATTAATACTTCTATGGATAAATTTATATACCTATCACACCTTCCAATTTATTTATTGCTAGTCCCTTAGCAATGCAATATATATATATATATATTAATAATATTTATTAATTTTTTTTTACAAAAATAGATATAGGATTGAAAGTCAAAGAGTTTAGCAAGTATCACTAACTAAATATTGAATTTTAGAAGTAAATTTTGTATTAGCACAATTAGATACTTCCTTAAAATATATTGAAAGATCTACAGCACTTATGTTTGTGATGACCAACTTAGCATTTGAGTGCTGGTTGTAAAGGACAAATGTATCTTCTCTTATCATCTTATTTTAGTTAATTTTCTATATACTCTTGAATAAAGTTTATTAACTAAGGTAGCTTTCACACTGTCTTTTTTTTTTTAGTGCTGAGCATCCTAGCCTTTCCTTCATCATTTGACGCAAATTTTCACACTTGACTTAGATACAGAGATTCGCTTACTAAGCTTAGGTGATCCATATATACTCTGTGTTTTGCACTTTTATTTTAGGCAGGTAGCTCTTTCCTCAAGTTTAAATTTTTGATTGAAGTGTATGTCAATCATCAATTTTAAGTAATAATTGAGTCTTCAGTTGACCTCTCAATCAGCACCTATTTTGCCTTGTCAGTGTGCATGTGCAATTAGAAATGCTAATAACCTTTAGATGATCTAAGCAAGTTACTAAAAGTCTACCTAACTAATTTACTCCTTAACTCGTTACAATCATTAGCAAATATTTTTTATCTCTTATTATTCTTTTCTTAATCTATTTTGCTCAAGACATGATTATTCAAAGTTTTTTTTTTAACCCCCCAACTTAAATATCATTATTTCTATTGAAGGAGGAAAGATAATGCAATGTAAGAAAAAGAATGATATCACCTGGTGAATATGTGTTCTTTGTTGAAGGTGATCTGGTGCGATGTTGGCTTGAAAGTCTAAAGTCTGAAACGGGTATCTCTATTTATTCAATAGAAAAGATATTAGTTTAAAGAAATTGGGTTGTCTCCAGAAGTGCTAAGTTTAATGTCTTCAGCCAGATAAAATATTTCAAGCAATTTAGTCATGATGAGTTGGCTCATAGAGAACCACGACTTCGTCAATAGATTCTTTGGGTAGTTCTAAGAATGATTTTAATCTTTGACCATTAACTTTAAACACAGCATAATTACTTGAATTTTAATTTCTATAGCTCCATATGGGAAGACTTTTTTTAACAAAGAATGATCATGTCCATCTAGACCTAAGCTTTTCAGGAAAAAGGTGTAATCTAGAATTGGATAAGAGAACTTTTTGTCCAGGAGTAAAAGAATTTCTCATAATTGCTTGATCATGAAAAACTTTGATTCGTTTCTTGTACACCCTAGTATTCTCATAAGCTTCATTTCTAAGTTCTTCTAATTCATTAATTTGAAGCTTCCTATGATTTTCGGCTACGTCCAAGTCCATATTTAAATTTTTAATGACCCACATTGCTTTGTGCTCTAGCTGAACAGGCAAGTGACAAAGTTTTTCAAATACAATCCTATAGGGAGATATTCTTTGGTTGGACTTGAAATGATTCGATATGCTCATAGTGCATCAACTAATTTCAAAGATCAATTTTTTCTATTGACATTAACAGTTTTCTCCAGGATTTATTTGATCTGTCTGTTGGACACTTCTACTTGTCCACTAGTTTAAGGGTGATAAAGTGTAGCCAACTTGTGGATGACATTATATTTTTTTATTAATATGGCAAAGGGTTGGTTGCAAAAGTATATTCTCCGATCACTAATGACTGCTCTAGAAGTATCGAAACAGGACAGAATATTTTCTTTTAGAAATTTTATGACCACTTTGCTATCAGTAAATCTATAAAAAATAGCTTCTACCCACTTTGAGACATAGTCGACAGCTATTAAAATATATTCATTTTCAAATAAGTTTGAAAATGAATCCATGAAATCGATCTCCCATACATCAAAAATTTCAACCACCAAGATTGGGTTGAGAGGCATCATGTTTTCTTGGTGATTCATCCCATTTGTTGGCATCGAGTACAATTTTTACCGTACTCGTATGCATCCTTAAATAAATTGAGCCAGTAAAATCCACATTAGAGGACTTTGGCTGCTGTTTTCTTGGATGCAAAGTGACACCACATGCTTGATCATGACAGAAAGATAAAATGCTTCTACCTCATTGTCCAGGATACACCTTCTAATGATTTGATCAGGACACTGTTTAAAGAGATATGGATCATCCCAAATAAAATACTTCACTTGGGCAAAAAATTTATGTTTGTCCTGAGTGGTTCAATGAGAAGAACTTTACCAATGGCTAAATAGTTGACAATATCAGCATACCATGATTCAGTGGATACAGACATAAGCTGTTCATCAGAAAAAAGTTTATTGATGGGTGGTTCACTAGATGGTGTGACTATAATTTGGGACAAGTGATCTGCTACTGCATTCTCTGTTCCTTTTGTGCCCCTGATTTCTAGGTCAAATTCTTGAAGGAGTAAAATCCATCGTATAAATCGTGTTTTGACATCTTTTTTTGCTAAGAGATGTCTAATGGCTGAGTGGTCAGTATAAACAATGGTGTGTGACCCAACCAAATATGATCTAAATTTTTTTAGGGCAAAGACAACGGCCAGAAACTCTTTTTCAGTGGTAGTGTAATTAAGCTGCCCATCATTTAAGATTTTTCTTACATAGTAAGTAACTCTAAACAACTTATTAATTTTTTGACCTAAAACTGTGCCCACAGCATAATTGGATGCATCACATATAAGTTCAAAAGGTTCAGACCACATAGGAGGATGAATGATGGGAGCTGAAATGAGTGCCTTTTTAAGAAATTCAAAAACTCTAGACACTCAGGAGTGAATTCAAACTTTATTTCTTTGGCTAACAAATTTGTTAATGAGCGAGTCACTTTGTTGAAATTGACAATGAATCTTCTATAGAATCCAGCATGTCCTAAAAATGAACGGATTTCTTGACAGACTTGGATGGTGGAAGACTTGCAATCAAATCTATTTGACTTTATCCACTTCAATTTCTTTTTTCGAAACTACATGGCCAAGAACTATCTTTTCTCTAACCATGAATTGATATTTTTTTCAATTAAAAACTAAGTGCTTCTCCTTATATCTTTCTAAGACTAATCTCAGATGATCTAAGCATTCGAGAAAGTAGGGCCAAAACAGAAAAGTCATCCATGAAAATTTTTAAAAATCGTTTAATCATATCTGAAAAAAATACTGATCATACATCTCTAGAAGGTTGTTGGTCCATTACATAATCCAAAGGGCATACACCTATAAGCGAAGGTTCCAAATGGACAAGTAAATGTAGTCTTTTCCTGATCTTCGAAGCTATGGGGATCTGATTATAGCCAAGTATCCATCGAGAAAATAGTAGAACTCTTGTCCGGCTAATTTTTTTAACGTTTGATCAATAAATGGTAATGAAAAGTGATATTTTCTATCGTAGTATTCAATTTTCTATAGTCTATACGGACCCTTCATCCCATTTGAATCTAAGTTGGATAAGTTCATTTGCTTCATTCTGGACCACTGTTATCCTAAACTTTTTAGGTACCACTTGTACAGGACTTACCCATGAGCTATCAGAGATGGGGTGATGATTCCATTATCAAGTAACTTTAAAATTTTTTTTTTACTACATTCTTCATGGCTGGGTTAAGTCTTTTTGAGCATCTCTAGTTGGTTTGGTCTCTTCCTCTAGGTGTATCCTGTGTTGAACTATGAAAGGCTTATTCCCTTAATATCGGCTATGGTCCAGCCTATTGCTTCACGATTTTTTTTCAGAATGGCTAACAACTCCTCTTGTTTAGAATTTAGATCAGATGCGATAATTACAGGCAAGATTTTCTCTGGATCTAAATATGCATATTTAAGGTGCTCAGAGAGGGGTTTCAATTCTAATTTGGATGTCTCCTCTATTGATGGTTTGGATGATGGTTTAATCATTTTCATGATTGGTTCAATGGGAGGCTCTTGTCTCGGCTATTCCTATTATCTATAAAAATTTTATTGATTTCTTCAGATTCATTGATTGGCAGAAACTAGACTCGAAATCGACTTCTTTATCGCTAATATCAATGGATTCATAAATTTTCTCTTGAATTATATTACATCAGCATACTGGATGGATTTCTGTTTAAGATTGAATATATTCAGTTCAATGGTCATGTTCTCAAAAGATATCTTCATAAGTCTATTTCGATAGTTGATTTCAACATTCGCAGTAGCTAAGAATGATTTTCCTAAAATGATGGGGATATGACCTTTAGAATTTGCAACTAGATCGATCTCTAAAATAATAAAGTCTACAGAAAGATAAAATTATCAATCTTGATTAAAACATCCTCTACATTCCTTTAAATAAGGATCCTCAGAGATCTATCTGTTAATTGTAATGTGATTTTGTTGGTAGAAGTTCTCCTAATCCTAATTGCTTATAAATTGAACATAAAAGAATATTTATACTAGCTTCTAAATCTAGCAAGGTCTTCTCAATGTGAGTCTCTCCAATATCACATGAAATTATCGGAGATCCTGATCCTTATATTTTATTAGCACATAATTAGATAAGTATGAGCTCACACTTGCTACTAAAAATACTCTCTTGGGTACATTGATGGTTCTTTTTTGGTACAAAGATCTTTTAAAAATTTAGCATAGGTCGGAATTTATTTAATCATATCTAGAAGAGGGATATTCACTTGGACTTGCTTAAACACCTCTAAAATTTTATCTAAATATTTTAATTTTTTATTAGACCTTCATCGATTTGGAAAAGAGCTCTAGGGATTGTGGGTTTTGGGCTTGGTGTACTATCAATTTCAGGAGCTTGAGTTTGTAAGGTAAGTTGTTCATAAGGTGACTCAACAAATGAGTTCTTTTAGCATCAGAGGTACCTACCTTATTATCCACTTATTTTTCAGATCTGAAGGTGTGAATAGCATTCACATGATTAACTTAGTTTCTTTGTTGGGGTTGTGGACCATTTTGATTTCTTAGATTAGGTTCAGGTTGGCTAGGTAGCTTACCTCGTTCTCACTCACTCATAGCAGAGGCTAGCTGACCCACTTATATTTTCAAACGGACAATGGCTTGGGTGTTAGTGTCTATGAGTTGACCCATAGTTTATATGAAATTGCTCAGTGTGGTATTGGTATCAGCACTGGATTTGATCAGAACTTTTAGACTTTTTTTAGAAAACAAGTTTTTGTCATTATTATTAAAGCCTAGTAGGTTGTTCATCGCAGAGTTAGGCCTTGATTTTGCTGATTGAAACTAGGACCACTTATATTTTGATTTTGTGACCATGAAAAGTTTGGATAATTCCTCCATCCTGATTATATGTGGGTGCATAGGGATTATTCACTAGTCTTTGGTATGTGGTTTACCTGAGTATATCCATTATCTATTGGATTCATCAGGAAGGGGCATTCCTCGAGGATATGGTCGGATGCACTACATGCGTTGCACATAGGTGCAAAAACTTGATTTGCACTGACTGGTCTCTGTAGCTCTAAAGCCTCTAACCTACGTGCTAAAATTACAATTTTAGCCTCTGCAGTTAGAAAAGTTTGAATTTGATTCATTCCTCCTCTTGAAGGTGTTGTCCTCTCAAGTTCTCTAGTTATTTTCCATTGTAAATTTTTCTCAGCTAGATCTTCTAGAAATTGCCAGGCTTCAGTGGGTTCTTTGTATATGAATTGACCCTAGCACATGGACTCTAGCATCATTCTAGAATTTGAATCTAGCCTTTCATAAATTATCTGGCAAAGTCTCTAAGTTTCTATTCATGGTGTGGGCATTGGGTCAAGAGGTTCTTAAAGCGATCAAATATTTTCAGAATGATTCTCCAGCTTGTTGGTAAAATTGGTTTATTTCATTCTTAATCCTAGCTATTTTATAATGGGGAAAGAACTTCTTTAGAAACACTCTTACAAAGTCTCCCAGGTTGTGATAGATTGGTTTGGAAGATTATAGAGCCACTTTTTAGCATTGTCTTTAAGGACAAAATTGATCAGTCTTAGCTTAATCTCATCCACTGATAGTTGTTGCAGCCTCATGGGTGCACAAACCTCTTCAAACTCTCTAATGAATATATATGCATCCTTTATTTTCGTGAATTTTGGAAGCATGTTGATAATTTGAGATTTAATTTTAAAGTTGTTTGCAGTGGGTTGGGACAACTTGATGTAAGAAGATTGGATGAAACTGACTGGATAACATAAATCCTTAAGGGTTTCGGGTTGATTGGATTCTCCCATTGTAGAAGTTTTTGGATTTGAAAATAAATCTAATTAATTTTTATTAGTCGATCCGATATCCTTTTCCATGAAGGAAGTGAAGAAAGTACTTTTTTTTATTTTTTTTTTTAATTTTTTTTTCAATCAAGTTTTATCAAAGAAAAAGAAAGAGGAGTCCTGACTAGGTTTTTCTAATTCTAGACAGCTCCTAACTGTCAAAGTTGCCTTCGAGCACTCCAAGTTTGAAATCGGCTAATCAAATCGGCTAGATAAGTGTAAGATTGTGGGAGGTTCTCCATACTTTCGCAACGAACCTAATTAGATAACCATCTTTCTTTGGAACATAAATTCTGAACCACTTTTTAGACATCGACAGGCTAACCTACTTAAATCCGATCCAACTTTTGGTTTTCTTGTCCTAATGAGCTCGGATGTCCCTAGGGCTAGCGTCTAATTAATTTTATTTAAGGGTTAGGTTATATAGATGCAAGGAAATGATTTATGGGCTAAAAAAGGATGATCAAATCCTCACCTTATCTGATTAATGGGTAATGCCCTTAAGATATATTATGAAAATGTAATACAAAGAAAGTAAGGTGACCAAATAAAGTGGATGGTTTTTAAAGTTTAGGTGTTTCTTTATATTAGTTAAATCTTATGCGATTAGTGTTTTATTCTTTTTATGTTAATCTAATTACAAAAACTAAGGTAAATATTGAAATTTAGATTAGTAAGTTATGAAAGAAATGAAAAAAAATCCAACTAACAAGAAATTAAATCAGCTAATAAGAAAATAAACTTATGCAATCTAAATATAATGATAGAAATCTAATCTAGATTAAAAATAAGAAATTAACTAAGCAAATAAAGTAGTAATTAAAAAAAAATCTAAGAATTAAAGGTAATAATTTTTTTTAATGCAAATCAAAATCTATCCTAAGACAACCATTCAACGTAACTTTCTGTTACACCAGGACAATCTTATGTCAGGATAGATTTTGATTTGACTAAAATAACTAAAAAAATAGAAAAAAATTACTAAAATTAAAACTAAAAGTAAAATACAAAGAATAAAAATCTGAAATACAATTTAAACATGTCAATTCTCCGACAATGATGCCAAAAACTTGATGTATCTTAAATTTATGCAAGCATATGGTGTACAATGTAGCACGTCTGACGATATGGATTGATCCCACGAGAATTAAATTTTAAACTGTTTTAAATACTTGCTCAGATGAGCTTTAAAGAAAAAGAGAAGAGATTATTTGTTGAATTACGAACTACCAAACAGTAAACCAATCAATTATAAAGGTAAATTATCTAAAAGATCTAGAGCTCTTGAATCCACTAGACCAATGAATTAGAGAGTCTTCCTATGATTTTTTTTATAATATCCCTTGATCAAGGTGTAAAATATGAACAAGCATGGATCATGAGGGATTTAACTCAACTATGATCCATCAAGTATTTTGCTTTTATCCTAATTAAGAGACTCTTCTTTCTTCACTTCTCTTGTGTTGTCCAAATATAGACTATGAAAAAATTTTGACCCAACTATAACCCATCAAAATTTTCATAAAAAAAAAGAAATGATTTAAAAAATTGTGACCTTCTTCTAATCATCCACTCTTGCACCGAATCAAGTATGGACTATGAAGGATTCTGACTCAATGATAGCCCATCAAGTCTCTTGACGAGAGAGATGAAGGAAGAAGGACTCTAAAAATTAAAAGCTCAAAAAGAGAGGTTCAATGGAGCAGGCTTCTATTCATGATCTAGCTTCATCGTAAATCTCAGAAGAATTACTTAGCCAGACATAGTTGATTTGAAGTCTGAAAAAAAATAAAATAAAATCTAATTCTACTTATTAAAATTTAATTTATAAAATTAAAAATTACAGAATTAAAAGATACAAAAATTTAAACTACCCTATTACAGAAATTAAAATTATAAAAATTAAATAAAAAGAAACAACTAATTTATTGTTGAATAAAAATTCTGATACAAAAATTTTCAACTCCTAAGCCATTAACAAGGCTTGGAGTTTGAACAGAAAATAAAATAAAATTTTTTACAGAACTAGACTTTTTTCCTTCTCTTGGCTTGGGACCAATCTCCCCCTAGCTGACTCTCCCTCTCATGTGTTGGAAGGATGGAAGAAAGTGAGAACAACGTGGCTAAAAAATTTAAAAGATGGTATGTCTGCCTGTCACATAGACCCCCTACAAGAATTATGGAGTGGAGAGAGATATCTCCCCGAATAGAAGCATTAGGCTTTATTTATAGATGTTAGAGGGAGAGAGCCTTTTGTTTGTTTCAGATGTGGGACTAAAAAAATTTAAATATTTTTTTCATACGGCCACGTTCTTCCCTCATTTTAAAAAAAAAATCATTGGTTTCGCTAATGCTGCTTGAGCCTTCATGCATTGCGCCCGCGGCCCAGACGTGTTCATATGAGACCGTTCACCCAAGAGTCTTCTGCGTGCCCACTTCCTTTTAAAGCATCTCCTGGCTTTATTCTTTTGGAAGCCCGCTCACTTGAATTTGTTCCTATGGACCAGCAATGCCCACGTCAAATGCAAAGAATGTCTTGGTCTCACTTTAAGCCCTTTAAAAAAATATTTGTTTAAAGCAAGCCACCAGAACTCTTCTAAGCCATTAGCATTTCATGGCTCATCCACTCTTTTATAGACCAAGTGGTTCATGGTGGACCAACAATTTATAAATTGATACGGTTAATTTTCAGCTTTGATTTTAATTCCATTTTGACTCTATTCTTTTATCCTATTTGATTCCTTTAAACCCATAGATCGGGCTCCTCATATTGATGTACCTTTTTCCTACAAAATATATAAAAAAATTAATTTTAAAAGAATAAAGATAATTTGATTCATAAATTAATATTTTTATGGATAAATTTATATACCTATCACATCTCGAGCAACTATCACCGTAATGGACTGATAGTTGGCATCCTTTTCCATACCTAAATCTCCAAATTTTAAAAAAATCATATATGATATACCCAATCAGAGCTATAATAGAATATTAAAAATATAAATTTTTAATTCTCATATCTGTAATAATACAAGATAACACCAATCTCACTCTGGTCAGCATAAGAACCCCGACACATAGCCTGTACAGAAAAGCTAGTACTGCACTACCCTAACTGAGCCTATGAGCAAACTCTAAATCGTCCAATAATGATAAAAATATCAACTTCATCTTATTCGATGAAGTATCAAGTAATAGAACACCACCTAACAACCACAGCACCTGACCCCTGACATACTGCTGCACCATCTCCTCTGGTGCATCATCTCCAAATAAAAATATGATAACGATCATCGAAACACTCTATCCTCAATCATGAATGATCGAAAAATTGGACCTCGGGCTCAAACCCTAGCAATCGTAAGCATAAAGCCTGCTACTCCAGAATGGTAAGCATGGGATCAACTCCGATAACTGGATCGTCATCAACTGATAGTCTAGTAAGGATGCTAACATCCTATAACGTGATGGTCGCCTCATCGAATGGAAGATGAAATGTGTGTCTCTAGACGCCATCTCTCAAGCAAGACAGCAATAAGATCAACGTCCATCTGTATGCGATCAATTCGATACACTCCATAGAATCTCAGAAATCGTAAATAATCTAGCACTCTAGGTGGAATGTGCTATGTCTTCTAAAAATCAGCATTGGATCGTCATAGTCAAAGGTGTCTGGGCTCCTGCAATAAGATATAATAACTAGATAACATATATGACTTTAACAAGATTTTTTTTATAAAAAATAAAAATAGTAAGAGTAAGATTGGAATACTTACACCATCATCTAAAATAGTCTGTAACTGATGGTGCTCCTACAATGTAAGAATACTCCTATCTCGAGGGTTTGGATGCCGTAGATCGTAAGCTATAATATGCTAATGAATCTAAAATAATGATATATATCCCAAGTGTATTAGAGCATGAGAAATATGATAGCCATTTATTTTATGAGAAATATAATTTTCAATGCATGAAAATGATGATGTCACTAATTCATTACTAGTAAATGTCTGGTAGCACAATATTATCACATAATACAACTTAAACACACAATACAGTTCATCTCTGGATATAAAATATTATTGAAAATATAATCCACAAAAATACATAATAATATTGAAAATACATCTTCTGAGCCTTTAATTTCTTCCACTACTTGAAGTTAAAATGTGTTGAAGTATCTTAGGACAGCGGCGGCGATCATGATCCTGTTTCTTACAAATGCCACAGTGATTCTTACTTTTTATTTGCCTATCATCCATCTCATTTCGCAGTTTTATTGACTTTGATCTGCCTTTCTGCTTGGATCTCAAACGATGATGATCAGAAATATATTTGAATATACGTGTATGCATCCAATAATCTTCATGTGGTAATAGATTAAACTCATCACTCCAAGCATTCATATATGCTGTAATTGTATATGCATCATCCACAAATCTACTAAAATATACAGTAATTTTTTGACGCACAGCTAAAATGTATGAACATGGATATTTGTACATGCTTCACTTTTCATAAGAATATTTTTTTTAGTTAAAGTAACAGTATGAAAATTTTCTCCACCTCGTAACCCTGCGCTTGCTCTCCTCGTAAGTACTTCATATATGCTTTTTTGAAGGTTGAACGCTGTTACTCGGTGCTGGTTAGCTTTAACTTGATCTTCAGCAATCTTAATAGTAACATGAGAAGTAAAAAGATTATTTAGATTCTCCTGTATATATCTTAAAGCTGGAGCATATCTCATATTAAAGTATTTCATAAGACAGTAAAATGTCATTTGAACACAAGCTGTAATTGGCATATTTCTAGCTCCTCCTAAAATACTATTAAAAATCTCCAACAAATTTGTAGTTAAGACACCATAGCGCAGGCCGTCATCATGTGTCAATATCCACTTCTCTTTTTCTAACTCAGACAACCAACTTCAAGCCTCTTTATTCACTGTTCTGATCCTACCTATGATAAAGTTGAACTTGCAAACTTTATGAGTACTTCCTGCTTGCCATACTGCTTTTTTGAGCTTCATATTTTTAAAATAAGTGTTGAAATTACTACAGATATTTCTTTAGCAGTATCGATGATAGACATGTGGCAGACTTTATCCAATAGACTCATCTGCGATGGTATTTAATATACCTAGATGTCTGTCAGAAATTAAGCATACTCCATTTCTATCTTTGACGACATGTGTTTTAAGTTGAAAAAAAAAACCAACTCTAACTGACAGTCATTTTCTCATCCATAATTGTATATGCTCAGAAAAATATCACATTCTCTGCATCAATTTCTATTGCAATTAACATCTTACCTTTAAACTTTTCATACAAGTGCGTGCCATCAATATTGATTATAGGATGGTAGTGCCTAAAACTCTTGATGGATGATTTGAAAGTCCAAAAAATATAATTTAAAATTCGAACATCAAAATTTATAGTTTAAAAAAAATCTCAGGAAACAACAATATCGAGATTTGCATGTTGGAGTGCAGCCATATAATAGTATAATTTTGCATAAGACAGCTCCCATTCTCCATAAATATCAACCAATACATTCTGCTTTTCACACCATACTTTCTTGTATGACACTGTGTATTGAAATTGATCATTAACAGTTGCCACAATAGCTTCAACTCTAACACCGAGATCTTTTTCAATAATATGTTGGACTAATGTGCCAATCATCCTTCCACTGATATATTTGTGGTCTCGATGCAACTCCGTAAATAAACAAGTATGAGGACCCTTATATTTTATGATTTGAAAATATCTATACTTTTTTAACAATGTAGCACGAAGCCTCTATTTATAATTTTGAATATTACCTGATGATGCACATTGTACGGACCACAACTTTGAATGTGACTGAATTATATAGTATGTCCGATGCTTCAGAATGTGATAAAGATCAACAGTTCTCTTTAGATAATTTTTACTCTCAAATATTAAACCTTTAAAAAATTCAGTCATCGAAAAATTTCAAAACTGATAGTCAGAGTTCAATCTTCTAGCGCTAACACAACTACCATCTAAATTTATGTTGTTAAAAAATTATTGGGGTTCGTAAAAATGAGGTTGAGATTCTCCCATATTAATATCAGGCTGAACATCTTCATCACCATCTTCATTTTCATCATCAACATGACTGCTACTGTCCTCATCCATCCAATAGTCTTCACCCTCACTTTCATCTGACTCAAAGCCTAGATTATCAAAATTTATTACACCGTCTTTCCAGTCATCATCTTCTATATGAGTGTCGTATCTCACATTTACTACTACTTCCATCATAGGGAAAGTCACCATGGCAGAAGACACAGAAAAAATTATCATAGGACTTTGAATAAGTGGACAATTTAAGCCAGCAGTAGTAGAATGTTGTTCTGCAAATATGACCTCAACACTATCGGTTTGCACCATAGGAGTTATGAAAGGCGAGGAAGGCCCAGAAGTATTGCCTTCTTGGGTTAAAAGCCGACTATAGTATCCAAAGCTCGGTACATCTTTATTTTCAATATATAATTTTAAAAATTAATATTCTGAATATTTTAAAAGAAATATCAGTATTTTTTTGGACATCTTCATCGTCATCAATTGGAACTAAGATATACTTGCTCTGCATTAACTGTCCCGATAGATTAGGAGATCTTCATTTTAATTTAATTTCATATTTTTCTTTGTCTACAGGAATACTACTGTATAAATGATCCAATAATTCTTAACGTGATAATGATGAAGATATCATAATCATCCGATTTACAGGGTGACTGTACTGCACGCCAGCTTTGCCATTATGTATTATGCCATTATAATACAATAGTGGTCGAATTTGAGTAATTGATCATTTTTTTAGAAAAATCTATGACAATATTAAAATCAAAAAATTTAGTATTAATAATTATTTTATCATTTCAAATGACTTATATGATAAATGCATCCTATCATTAACTAATAGGCAAAGATAGATCCTATCCTATTCAGAAATTGTATCAATTTTATAGGTTAATCACAGTAATCAAACGATACACAATCAGAACCAAAAAAATTTTGACAGTATTTTTTCTTAGTTTTCTCCACACGGCTGAAAATGTGTGAGGAGAACTAAAGAAAAATACTATCTGAAATTTTTTTCGAATCCTCTACGTATCGTTTGATTATTGTAATTACCTATAGAATTAAATGCAATTCTCAAACTGTTCAAACTAGACAATCAATTGATCAATGTATATATTTTACAGCATCCATATAAAAATATATAATTAAATTATAAAAATCTCTCTGAGTTTAGATCAAGATTATACTTAGGTCCAGTATTTTGAAAAATGTACACCTACAGCCCAATATTTATGAAAAACCTACAATTTAGTCTCCACCTTAGGGGGGTACGTGTAGATTTTTTGTAGACGTTAGGAATGTAGGTGTAGGTTTTTCAAAATATTGAACTCATGTGGTAATTTCGATCTAATCTCAAAAGAATTTTTATAATTTATTCATATATTTTTGTACGGATGCCGTAGAATATCCTATATTGGTCAACTGACGGGACTACGGTTCTATGAAATGCAACATATTTAAAATTCTTAAATTAGCCTCGGATCTATTTTTAAATCAAGTCCGAGTCTATTTCTAAAAAGAATATAGCAAACAACAATATTAACCAAATTGATTAGAGATCCCTTATACATTGCACATAAATAATAATAATAATAATAATAAGATAAAAAAATAAGAAAAAATAGTGGTAGTGGGGTAGGGGGTCGACGGAAAGGCATCGAGCGGGGGTGCCACGATGGGAGGGCGTCGGGCGGGGAGGGGACCCGCCAGGGGGGTGAGGGGGGCAACCGCTGCTAGCAGAGGGCCAAAGGGGGGAGGGAGTGGTTGGGGGAAGGGGGCCGCTGCCGCCCGGGAGGGGCTGCCACCAGCCGGAGGGGGCGGCCATCGCCTGTAGAGGGCCAAAGGGGGGGCACCGTCGTTGGGGGGGTTCACCGCCGAGCCAAAGGGGGGGGGTTGGGGATGTCGTCGGTCGGGTGCCGGGGGGGGGGCGGGGATGCCGTCGGTTGGGGGCTGGAGAGGGGGGCGACCGCCGTCGAGCCAAAGGGGGGTTGGCCACTACCGGGATAAGGGGACGGCCGTTGCCCCAAAGAGAGGGGCGGGGATGCCACCGGTCGGGGGCCGGAGGGTGGGGGGACAGCCACCATCGGGCCAAAAGGGAGGGTGGGCGGTCGCCGCCAGGGGGGCCGCCGTCGGGCCAGGGGGAGGCCACCGTCGGGCCAAAGGGGGGGCTGCAGCTGGGCCAAAGGGTGGGGCGGGTGGGGAGGGGGGCGGTCGCAGCCGGGTCAAGGAGGGCAGCCACCGCTGGGCCAAAGGGTGGGGGGGGGGCGAGTGAGAAGGGGGGTGGCGGCCGCTGCTGGGCCAAAGGGGGGGCATGGCTGCCACTGTGTCACGGGCTTATCCGCAGGCATGTCGTAGGGGGTGTCGGCATGGGCGTGGCACGGTGCTGTGAAGGATTTGGCTTGACAAAAATTTGTAATGCTACTCGATCATTTGGAACCCCCAGGGTGAGATTTAGGGGGATGCCTTACTGGGATAGTGAGGGAGCAATGGTTCGCCAAGGAGCGGCATGGCCGTGGCATGATATTGGGGGGCTCAGGATGCGTGATATTTGGAATGATGGTGATCCGCCATGATATATGTGGATACTCAAGGATTCCTCTTGATTTGAGGAGGGGCGTGGAGCTTTGATCGCGACCCGACTCCCCCAGATCCATAGGAGACGGGTCTGCCGTGGCACAGTTGTGTGGGCAATGGTGGTGCCACGCCCGAATGATCTCACGTGGAGGTATTTGGGGCAATGTTGGTTGGACAAGCTGGCCACATTATACGGAAAGGGGATATCTCTAGGTTTTATCCTTCAGGGGTTTGTCTAGACTACTCTATGCATTCTTGATCTCTGTAGTGGAGCGAAGAGGCGATAGAGGGCTAGTCGGGCAAGGGTGTGGCCTACCCAAATAGGCAAGTCTTGTGAGCATCGCAAGATGATGTCTCACGGGGATCCACGAGAACCGATCGATCGTGGAGAATAAGGAAGGCTTATGATAAATCGATCGATATATGTGCCTTGGAGCTGGGCCAAGGATCATGGATGGCCAAGAGGGTCATGCCAAGGAGAGGACGGCTTGATGCATTTATCATCCGATCGAAGATATTTACTTGATGGGGCAGACTTGGATGCCGATATCGTGGTAGTGCTCAATGTGTGAGTAGGCTGTGGATCGAAGATATTGGGTGGTGTGATCATGTATCCCCATGATCATGGTAATGCACAGTGATGGACGAGCAGGCCATGAATATTGTCAAGCGATATGATCAGGGATGGAAAGGCATATCAAGGATGCAAGACCGGGATCGTGGCACAAGAGTTTGTGGGGGAAGCTTGGATAGTCGAACCCCAGAGGACTCGGATGTGTACGATCATCTATAGCTTGGGAGAGCTACAGGTCATGTCAGCTTGGTAGTTTTGCTGGGCTGCATTAAAGATGGGTTTGCCCGGGCCTCATGCATAGTGGTGGCGTTGCATGGTCGTGCTATGTGGATTTGATATGTGTAGTACTGAAGGACAGCTTGGTGGGTTGTGGATCAGTGACATAGTGGTTATATCTTGGCACGAGGGTATGCTGAGGATCAAGACATCTGGGATGAGCAGTGCTTGGCTTGAGGGGCAAAGCCTTAGAGTTGACACAGAGGTGTTGAGCTGTGGAGCACTCTTGGAAAGAGTCTATGTTATGGCACGGAGGTGTGCATGAGCATTGCAGTTGATTCGAGGGGTCGGATTGCTTATGGGCACTTGAGGGTGTCATCTGTATTTAGTACAACAGTGTTGCCAGGCAGGGGCATAGAGGTGCAAGCTTGGCTCTGTGGCTGGACTGCTGCGTGCTTATTGGTATGTCCGAGGAAAGGACTCAAGAGGGCTGGCCTTGGTGTGTGGCATGCTGGGGTGCCGCACGGGTGTTTGGGTAAGAAAACACTATCTCGTGACAATTGGTATCAGAGCCAGGTTGGCTAAGTCGATGGTCGACATTATGCTTGGTGTTAGCTTCTGATACGTGTGGTATCAAGTTGCATATTTTGGTTGCAGATACGGAGGTATCCAAAGCAATGTGAATTTGAAGGCTAAGTTCAGAGGAACTAGATGTTTGAGTTTGTTGTGGGTGTCAACGACTCAGAGTGGGGGAGCATGTTGCAGGACAATATGCTCAGTGCTAAATGAAAAAGGATTGCTCATCAATGGCACTAGTGGATGGAGGCCTGTGAATGTGAAAGTCTACCAGTTCATGGCTGAGGAAAAGGAATTCAGGGTAAAGAGTGCTCGTGAATGCTAAAGCACTTGGGCTGCATGTAAAGTTGCAAGGCAGAGCATCTCGAGGGACTAGAATTTCCAAAGAGGCAGAGCTGGGTAAATAGACTGAGGTACTTGGGTGTATCTATAGTGCAGGGAATGATGTAGCACTCATCTTAAAAGTGCAAGCTGAGATGAGAACTTGGAAAGTCATGGGACTCAGTTGCACAAGGTATGGGAACATTGGAAAGAGCCATCTCTTTTGTGTGGATGATTATGGGGCTGAAGCACTTGAATGGTATGAGATATCAATCAAACATAATGAAACTGCTCTCAGGATGAAGGCGTTGGTAAGCCGAGGTATTAGAGGCAGATATTTGGCTTAGTGAAACTGCTCTCAGGGTGAAGGCATTGGTAAGCCGAGGTACTAGAGGCAGACATTTGGCTTAATGAAACTGCTCTCAGGGTGAAGGCATTGGTAAGCCGAGGTACTAGAGGTAGATATTTGGCCGAAGGTGTCTTCTCGCTACATAGGCATGTGATGTCAGGGTGTAGGAGATGAGGCATGAAGGTTGTTTAATGTTGGCTGGGTTGGCCATGTGGTGGTCATGCTGTGAGTCATTACAAGGCCCTGATGTCGAGGCAAGTGGGTGTCGATGCACTGGAGTCGTAAGAGTGAGGCAAGCCAGAGGGGTAGCCTTGCATTGGCATTACAGACTCGGAGTCAAGACACAGAAGCAGTCGAGTTGGGGATCGTAGGAAACAGCATGGACAAATGATTCTGTAAGGACAGACAACTGGTGCTCGGAGTGAAGACTGGATTGTCTAGGCACTTGAGCAAAGTGGAAAGTGGCGTTGATCGGATATCAGGATCCCGCTTGGAAGCAGCCATGGATTTGTGTTGGTATGGGACAGCGCAAAGTTATGGAGGTGACTTGTGAGTAATTGGCATCAGTGTAGTGTGGTAGGGTCCGAAGTCTTGGTGTTGAATGGAAAAGGTCAGAATTACCACAAGACTGCAAGGTGGGTATGTTGCAAGATCAGGCGTTTGGAGGTGAGTTGCCAGAGGGGACTCATGTGATGGGCCACTTCGAGACTGGTGGGTAGGAGTTATGCCTTGGACACAGTTCAAGGAGTGCCATTTTGTGTTTCTGACAATGGATCTTGCATTGGTAGAGGCAGTGGCAGCTCTTAGATTGAGAAAATCAAGAGTAAAACCTTTGAAGAGTTCGAGGAGTGCCACAAAATTTTTAGTTATGTTGATGGTCAGAGGACTGCAGCAAGCTTAGAGAATGCAGTGGCCGCTCTTAGATTGGGGCAATCGAGAGTAAAGCCTTGGAGGAGTCCGAGGAATGCCATGTAATTGAAGGTTAAAAGACCATTGGAGGAGGACAAAAGCAGAGGTCGGTGTTGGATTTTGTAGCAGTCTGATTCTGTGGAGGAGTCAGTGTGGTGTGGATGATGGATTCTCAGTGGTGGAGAAAGGATCAAAGACATCAAGACCGTGAGTCTCTGACTTGAGGAACCATATTTACAATTACTGCAGTGAAAATTTGGCTGTGGTGACTAATGTTCAAGTAGTGGCTTGGACATCGACGAGGACGTCGACAGCTTGAGTGGGGGAGAATTGTCACGGGCTTATCCGCAGGCATGTCGCAGGGGGTGCCGGCATGGGCGTGGCACGGTGCTGCGAAAGATTTGGCTTGACAAAAATTTGCAATGCTACTCGATCATTTGGAACCCCCAGGGTGAGATTTAGGGGGATGCCTTGCTGGGGTAGTGAGGGAGCAATGGTTCGCCAAGGAGCGGCATGGCCGTGGCATGATATCGGAGGGCTCGAGATGCGTGATATTTAGAATGGTGGTGATCCACCATGATATATATGGATACTCAAGGATTTTTCTTGGTTTGAGGAGGGGCGTGGAGCTTTGGCCGTGTACCCGACTCCCCTAGACCCGTAGGAGACGGGTCCACCATGGCACAGTTGTGTGGGCAATGGTGGTGCCACACCCGAATGATCTCACGTGGAGGTATTCGGGGTAATGTTGGTTGGACGAGCTTGCCACATTGTGCGGGAAGGAGATATCTCGAGGTTTTATCTTTGAGAAATTTGTCTAGACTACTCTATGCGTTCTTGATCTCTGTAGTGGAGCGAAGAGGTGATAGAGGGCTAGTCGGGCAAGGGTGTGGCCTACCCAAACAAGCAAGTCTTGTGAGCATCGCAAGGTGATGTCTCACGGGGATCCACGGGAACCGGTCGATCGTGGAGAATAAGGAAGGCTTATGATATATCGATCGATATATGTGCCTTGGAGCTGGGCCAAGGATCATGGATGGCCAAGAGGGTCATGCCAAGGAGAAGACGGCTTGATGTATTTATCATTCGGTCGAAGATATTTACTTGATGGGGCAGACTTGGATGCCGATATCGTGGCAGTGCTCAATGTGTGAGTAGACTGTGGATCGAAGATATTGGGTGGTGCGGTCATGTATTTTCATGATCATGGTAATGCACAGTAATGGGCGAGCAGGCCATGAATATTGTTAAGCGATATGATCAGGGATGGAAAGATATATCAAGGATGCAAGACCGGGATCGTGGCACAAGAGTTTGTGGGGGAAGCTTAGATAGTCGAATCTCAGAGGACTCGGATGTGTACGATCATCTGTAGCTTGGGAGAGCTGCAGGTCATGTCAGCTTGGTAGTTTAGCTGGGCTGCATTAAAGATGGGTTTGCCCGGGCCTCATGCATAGTGGTGGCGTTGCATAGTCGTGCTATGTGGATTTGATATATGTAGTACTGAAGGGCAGCTTGGTGGGTTGTGGATCAGTGACACAGTGGTTATGTCTTAGCACGAGGGTATGCTGAGGATCAAGACATCTGGGATGAGCAGTGCTTGGCTTGAGGGGCAAAGTCTTAGAGTTGACACAGAGGTGTTGAGCTGCGGAGCACTCTTGGAAAGAGTCTATGTTATGGCACGGAGGTATGCATAAGCATTACAGTTGATTCGAGGGGTCGGATTGCTTATGGGCACTTGAGGGTGTCATCTGTATTCAGTACAACAGTGTTGCCAGGTAGGGGCATAGAGGTGCAAGCTTGGCTATGTGGCTGGACTGCTGCGTGCTTATTGGTATGTCGGAGGAAAGGACTCAAGAGGGCTGGCCTTGGTGTGTGGCATGCTGGGGCGCCGCATGGGTGTTTGGGTAAGAAAACACTACCCCGTGACAACTGGGCCAAAGTGGGGGTGGGTGGGGAGGGAGGGGGCCGCCGTCGGGGGGGGGGGGCTACCACCGGGCCAAAGGGGGGCTGGGTGGGGAGGGGGGCGGCTGCCGTCCGGGGGGCTGCTGTCGGGCCAAAGGGGGAGGGGGGTGGGCCAAAGCGGGGGGCTGGTGGGGTGGGGGCGGCCGCTGTCGGGGGGGGCCGCCGCAGGGCCAAAAGGGGGCGGGGCTGCCGCTGAGGGTTGGGGGGCGGCCGCTGCCGGTGGAGGGAGAGAAGAGGAGGAAGAGGGAAGAATTGGGGAAGAAAGAAGAAGGGAAAGAGGAACTTACCAGCAAGAGAGGAGAGGAGCTCGTCGGAGATCGGTCCCTACGATGGAGTCACCGTCGGAGAGGGGGAAGAGGTCAGAGTTACCATCGGAGAGGGAAAGAGTGCTAGGTTTGTTCGATTTTTTTTTTTTTATACAAGAAGGGATAAATGCCAAATGAAATGGTGTTTTTGAAAACGCATCTGGAATGATGATTTTTTTTTTTTTTTTTATGATCTTTGATTCCATGAAGAAGATGATGTGGATTATAAAATATCATTTAAAATAATATTTTATATTAAAAACTATCATTTCAAATGATATTTTATAATTTTATATTAATTTTATAAAAAATTAAATATTATATTAATTTTATAAATATTTTTTTTAATATTATTTAGATAATGGACACTTTTGGAGATCCAGTGGCATCACCATGTGCTGTCAATCATGAAGTATAACTTATCTATTTCCAGTGCACAGCATAACAGTAGCAAGCAGCAAAACCAAACTGCCAGAACTGGTTTATCCATTCGTCAACGGAAACCGGATTGGCGTCTCTGAGAGCACCGGCGAGCGGCGGAAATGGCCGTCTCACTCCCCCCGTCTTCGTCCACTCTCTTCACCACTTCAAAGGTTGGTTTTAGTGTCAATTCTCTCTGCCCCCCTTTCTTTCTCGTTGGGATCTAAACCGGCGGTTCCTTTCTTTTTGGGATCCAAACAGTTTACAAGATGCAGCGTCTCTATTCGTTTGCCCTTAAATTTAGTCTCGACTCTGCGACGATCTGTTCCGAGGGTGTACGCCTCCATCAGCAACGCATCCTCAACTCTCGATGCCGGTAAAAATGCCCTCCTGCCTCATCTTCTTTTTTCTCTGGATTATTTTTTTTTCTAATTCCACTCTCTCGATATCAAGATTTGAGCACCGAGCTGGACGCCGTGTCCGGTTTCAGCGAGATCGTTCCGGACACCGTCATTTTCGATGATTTCGAAAGGCAAGATTCTTTCTTCCATTTCATCAATTATTCCCTCTTCAAGTCTTCTCGACTTGTTATCTAATTCTTTGAATGGGATGTAGGTTTCCACCGACAGCTGCCACTGTTAGTTCTTCCCTCCTCTTGGGTATCTCCGGTCTTCCCGACACCAAGTTCAGGGTGAGGACAGTTCTCGAGCTTTTCTTGAATTACTTACCAATATCTGGATGTTAGTCGGCCAGGAGAACCTCGCTGGCCTCTCTCCTATTAACTTTGTGGAAGAAAAGAAGGGATAGCTTTTTGATTGGTTTGACATGAATGGATTTTTGGGTTGTAGAGTGCTATAGAGACTGCATTGGCGGATGGTGAATGCTATGAGGAGCAGAATCCCAATGATAGACTGTCCTGCTTCTATGATAAGGTCAGTGGCTGCAATTTTAGGTTTCTGATGATTTAGGGAAGACATCTAATTCTATTGGCTTGCAGGCAATGGTGAATGTTGGAGCTGATTTGGTTAAATTAGTCCCTGGTCGGGTGTCAACTGAAGTGGATGCTCGTCTGGCTCACGATACACATGGCATCGTTCGGAAGGTATGGTTACAAACTTTAGATATGCTTCTTTAGCTATCCTCTTATTAATGGACCAATCCAAATTTCAGTATAACTTGATAAGAGTACATTATTGGGTGCTTATTACTTAAATAAGCTAATAATTAGCTTTTCTGTGAGCCAAGGAAAGCTGGATGAAATTGGATTTAAGTTACATCAACCCTACCTAACATTTTTAATTCCTTCTTTTGAGATCATGATTGTACTAGCTTTAATAGGGTTTCACGAGATGACTAACTCAGTTTGTTGTTTTATTGACCGTTATTGGACCATGAAAAACATGACAACTGATATTAACTTTTACAATCCACTTTTGGCAGCTACAAATCCGTATGCTGCTTTTTTCTTTCTTCAAACCATTATTTGTCAAGCCCATTAATGCTATACTTCTGTTTGGATCATTTATCTGCCACTTGGGAATGAGATTTTTCACATAAGATTTTAGGTATTCATGATCTCTTATCTCTCACCTACTTTTCAATGGTTGCAGCATTACAGTAAAATCAATTGTATATGATACACTTGATCTTAAAATTGTTTTCCACATATTTTTCTAGCTGCTGTTTGACAGATAATTTATGTGGATATGAGTGTTGGTTTACCATTATTTGTTTGGAAGCTATAGAAAGGTCTCTGAGATAAGTGATGAGGTGGGTGTCAATAAGGTACTCTAGTTGTAGCAAAAAGCAGGTTAGTTTTCTTGGTTGGAGGAAAAGATGAAGGTTGTATGCATATAAATGGATAAAGACATTTAATAGAGACACATGATTCATTGTCATGTCAGATATCATGTTCTGTTTTGTGTTGCTTCCTAAACCACTTCAGCGAAGTGTTTTTCCAAGCTCATTGATAGAAAAACCATCTAAAACGAGAATGCTCTTCACTCTGAAGCATGATTAGTAGTAAAATAATGCAAAAGAGCATACAAGGTAGATTGTTGTGAGACTTCTGTAAATTTATAATCTTTGACTCAGTAAGCTGGAATTTTGACTCAATTGTGTGTTTGCTTACTTTTTTGCTACCCTCAATTAGACTTGCAAGGCAAAACATATAAATAGAACAGCATGGGTTCATTATTAGAAGGGTGGGGTGTTGGGAGGGGGATCAAAGGTATATGGACTAACAGAATCAGTCTTTAGATTATTTCTAATCATCTAAAATGTAATTTGATCATTTCAGTAATGGTTGTGAGTTCAAGATTCAAGAGGAGCATCATTGTTGATTTCACCTTTCAAAATATTATGAAATCGCAGTGCTAGACCTACACCGATGTGTATGCAAAACCCACTCACATGCAATGAGAGCTACACAAAATTCACACCCTTACAATGGGCCTTGCATCTAATTCATGCATGCATCACCTGTTAAGTGGGGGAATGTGTGGCTCATGTTGGCTCATTTAGTTTAAGCCATTTCCATATAATGATCATGACAGGGAACAATACTGGGGTTTAATGGTCGAAATTGTTTTCAAACATCTTAAACAACCTGACAAAATTGTTTTATTTCCTGAACATTGAAGTAGCACTTTCTGGATGGGAGATTGATCTTCTGCAATGGATATGTAGTAATCTTTTTATAATAATGTTTTATTTTGGGTGGTAAGATAGTCAATATCCCATGGACCCTGATAAGCAGCTTCTAGTCAATAGAATTGTTAGCTTTTTTATTCTCTTTTCTTGGGTTCATTCCACTCACTAAGCAGCCCATACAATGGATACATTTTGCATATTGGCCATGTGAGGACTAAACCAATTTTAAACTATATTCTAACCATGTTATATTACAAGGGGTTGTGCCTGAGTTGCGTTGCACCATGTGCAGTCATGTTAACCCCCGCTATCTGGACTGCTGACTTGGCAGATTGCACTCCCATCACCTGCATTTTGAATCATGCACACTGCACTATGATTCAAAAATGGAACCTCCCACTGTAATCATTAGGCTATTGCCCTGCAGCGAAAAATTCATTAACGGGTTTAGGAAGATTTCATTTATACTTCGTTGTCTGACAACGATGAGACCTGCAATTGTTGTCACTATGAGTATTGAAAGTCTATTTATGTATGGACATGTAATGTCTGGTTTCTGAAGCTCTAATTCAATTATTGGGGCATCTGAAAATGTGTTCTAGGAAGAGGGATCTTTGTTAAGGTGTTATGTAATGAAGACTTGGGTGATTCTTCAATGGATAGAAGTCCAATGGCAGGCTGTTTTCTATTTTAGGGTTGACTACTCCTGCAAGAGCAAAAAACAGAGTGTTGTTGCTTATTCAGATGTAATGGCTGAATAGTAAACCATGGGACATGCTGCACGCAGACTGTGAGTTATCTTTAAAGATTGGTTGTTTGGGATGAAAATTTGGATCGGATGTTGATGAAAATTTGGATCGGATGTTGTTACTTCAGTAATAATCAGGATTTCACTTCATTGGATGACTATTCTGACACTATTTGAGAAAACCAAGAATTATGAGCTTGATTATCTCTTATCGTGGTAACATATTTGAAAACAAAGAAGTTTGCATCCATGTATTAATATTTGGATTTAGTTTTCAATATGTTTAGCTGAGAACTTTGACCAGGCAAGTTATACACCTTGGCAAGCTGAGATGGTTGGTCTTTTGGGGGAATTGGTTGAAATATTGGTAGCAATTTTTGTATCAGTGGGTTTATAATATCTGTACTCTATGTAATTTGGGCAGAGTTAAACTTGAGGTTTTCCTCCCCTGGCCAAATACATGACTTATTTTCCCTTTAGCGATTGATTAGTTTGTCTCTTAAGCAGCTAAGTGATTACCTTAGCTCTGTAATAAAAGAAAAAGGGACATGTAGAGTGCGGACCAAACTGTGTCTTTCATCTCTTTCTCCTCTTTCTTTTGTCTTCTCATTTGTTTCTATTATTTAATATGTTCTTTTTTCCTTTTTCTTTTTTTTTTTTATTTTGTAGCTTATCCTCTGGAGGACATTGTTTAGATATTTTGGTTTGTTATTCACCTCTTTAAGGGTGTATTGGATTTGATTGCAAAAGCCAATACAGGAATATTAAGAGTATGAGACTTGGATTACAGTGGATAATAGCTAGTCACAGTACTCAATTAGTCATGGGTGAAGACCATAATGCATGGCAGCGGCCGAGGGTGCTGGAGACTGCTGGGTTATTGAGAAGTTGAACTGGTTCCCCCATATTGCTTTCTGAGGAATAAACTTGTTTTAGAGAAAGTTTATAGGCTATTCTTTTTTTGAGGGCCGACCATGCAGCCACAGTTTCGATAAAGTGACTGGCAGTTCTCTTGCATTCCGTGTCATGCAAAAGTGAAAGTTTGGGCTTTTGAGAAAAGAATAGCATGTTTAAATAAAGAAGTGTCCATCATCTTCTTAAAAAAGACTTCACTTTTTATCTCTGATATGTCCTGCATGATGCAAATGACATAGTTTCAGGTTAGAAATATTAAAGATTCCTGGGCCTAGAAGGAGAGAAAATTGGGTTGTTTGGCCAGACTCATTTCTTTCATGTGAACCCAACACTTTGGCCTTCCTGAATGCATTTATCTTCTTTATTCTGTGGGCTTCTGTAAGATACCAGCCATATAATTTTTTTAGATATAGTTAAATATAAAATATTACTGTAAGAGTCCTCAAGAGTAAGTCCAATCAGAAAATAAAATGTTGTGGACCCTCTCTAGACTCTGTATTCCATCATATGCAATACTTCTCATCATTTTAAATATGTATAAGAAAATAGAGAATTTGGTACTTTGACTAGTGCAGAGCCCACATAGAATAACGATTTGATCTAAAATCTTTGGCAATAAGTTCTGACTTTCAATGGTTGCAGTGACTCCATTAATTGGCTTTCAGATGTTTTAGCTGTTTACTCCTTTTTTCTTGATTTCACTCCATGTCTCACTGCGAAACCAATCTAAACATAGGTTCTTGAAAGAATGAAAGCTATACCTAAATAAAAAAATTCATGGTGTGATACCCTAATTTGCAATAATTTTCCCACCTGAATAAAAAATTCATGGCATGATATCCTAATTTACAATAATTTCCTTAAACAATATATAGTTAAACTCAAGTCTTCCTCTACTCTGAAAACTTTCAAAAAAATTGACCTTTTGCCCTAGTTTTATTATGAGAATTTGAAAGGCTAAGTTCAGAATAATGTTAGGGTCCTTACTTATACCTTTTGAGTATTTTTATTGTATCTCTTTTACAGATAAAACGTATCCTTCTGTTACATTTTGGTCCAAACAAAACAAGCAAAAGACAGTGCACTTGCAAGTTTGGCTATAATCTTGTCTCTTTGCTTGCTAACCAAATTTTTTATAAAAAAATACTAAAATAATCAACTCAAGGGAAATTTTATGAATTTCTGCTCATTAATATTCTTTAACCAAGCATATTCATGTTTTGTCATGTTAAAAAAAATTTCAGGTGCATGATCTTTTGAAGTTATACTATGAAATAGAGGTCCCTTCAGAGCGTCTACTCTTTAAGATTCCTTCAACATGGCAGGTGAGAGATGCCTGTCATTCATTCCCTAATTCCCTTAGCTTGAAAGGCTAAAGATACAGGACATGGTATAATGTTTGATCTTTGTTTTTTCCATCTATAACCTAAATTTTCATTTTCCACTCAGGGGATAGAAGCTTCACGGGTTCTGGAATCTGAAGGAATACAAACACACTTGACATTTGTTTACAGGTATTTGTATGCATTTTTAACATATAGTCTTCCCTGTATCAGAAAAAGTAGTTTAAACTATTGTAAGATGAAATTTTCTTAGTTTTCAAGTGTATATTCCAAACATGATTCACCAACAAGTGGAAACATTCATACACTATTACCTACTTTTGATGACATCTGTATTGATTCTTGATTTGCAACTTCACCTGATCTCCACTGCGCTATAGTAGAAGTAAATGGAGGGGTTGCTTACATCAACACTGCCTTTCTAGTAACATCCATGAAATAAGGTGCAGAGGTTTGTATGTTTAAACACTTGAAATAGATCTTACGTGCCTCTGAGGAGAATTAAGGTAAAAGTTGCCAGGATTACTGAGGCTTGGTGGCAGAAAAGTGCAGAAGGAACCAGGGAAAGAGGTCCATCTATTGCTTTTTGCAGAAAACATGTCCAACTTAGCCACAAACTTTTTCCAGCTTGAGATTGTGTAGAACAAATCTGTTCAATGCCAGGCTACGCCCATGTATGCCACCAAGGAAGATAATAATTACATTCAGATGGCTTATGCTTCTGAGTCTTGGTAGTCATATCTGACTCTTCACTTCTACTTGTCTATGGTTTGAATCACAAAATGCAATGTCCCAATTTGCCGTCTAATCCTAGCCATAGTTGACATCATCCATTACTGCCTGTGAACCTTAAACTACTTGAGAATGCCCTCAGACACTTTCCTTGCTCCGCTCCTTCATGAAAAAGATTACATACACCAAGTAACTAAGCATTTTTAGGGGAAAAAGTTAATATAGTGAGTGCTAGTAATCATCTAATTATTGCTGTTGATTACAGAAGTGCCTTTTTTGACAAATTATAATTTTATTTACTAAGCGTCCTAAAAATTTCTCGCTTTAGAAGACCTTTCCTGCCTATACCTAATATGCAGTTCTTAGTGAGTTTATCACTTGCCTTATTGCTTTTCAATTGAGACCTCTTGACATTCCAAGCCTATTGAAACGAGGTTAATGAGAATGAACAGGCCTACCATGGCGAGCAGTTCCTCTGGTGTTTAGTGCAGGAAGTGATATTCCATTGTCTCCCAGTCTCACCCCCCCTTTTTGTTCTCACAATTATTATGGAAAAGAACATCCCATTTTGCTGGTCCAAAAATATGGAAATTTGTTATAAAGTTTTTTGTCTCCTGTTAGAGGTCTAACATGTTTTTCTCTTTCTAACCTGCCTCCGACACTTAGTAATAATCACTTCATGTTTCCATGCCTGACTTCTATTTTGCAATTTAGGTATTGCCAAGCAAAGGGAATCTGTTACAACCTAAGATAGCAATAAGCTCAGAAATCTGCACGCTTTATCCAATTTTCAATGACTTTACTGCTGTAGATTCTGCAAATATCTTTGCAATATTGTGTATATGACATTATTATCAGGACTTTCTCATGGTTCAGCTGATTTGGGCTTGTATCTTTTCGCATATATTAGATGTCCTTACCTTAATACTGCCTTGCCAGTCTGCCTTGTGCCTTGGGTCTTTGTTGATCTCTCAGGGTTTTGTAAGAACCATGTGGGAATCTTTTGGTCCTCTAAATGTTGAATTTGAGAATGCTAGACTGTGTCTTTTTCCCAAAGCATCTTTTCTACCATTTTAACTTTTCTTATTAGATGAATTGCTTTTCTTGGTGATTGATAGTTGGCACCTATTCTTTTACCATATAGATGTCATAAACAGGCATTTGCTGTATTTCATGCCTATGCATGTTGCTAATCCATCTTTTTATCACATCTTGCATTTTATCTACAGACTTGTCGAACCTGTTACTTTCTAGGGTGCAATTGAGAGTACGTTCTTATTACTATTGCCAAGAATGATGTCATATTCATATTCCTACATATGTTATAGTTATACTATTTCAGCCATAGTTAGGGCACCCTTGATGCACTAAAATAAAATCATAGATGATGACAATCATATAACTTGCACTGCCTTCTACTCTCTCTTATGCTTCTTGAGCATTTGTGGCAGATAGCAAGTGATGTAATTTCCAGGCACAACTTAATATTTCACAGTTTGTACATTATGGTGAACTATTTAGTAATTGACTGCTTCAGTCATCCTGGTAAGGTGATTGGGTTTTACATTACATAACTCTAACTGAGCTTGGAAATTTTGGCAATCATGTTCCCTTGATGTATCTGTTTTCTGAAATAGTTGATACATTTCTTGATGTCCTTGTTCTAATGATGGTTTTAATATCCTTGTGCAGCTTTGCTCAAGCAGCAGCTGCAGCTCAAGCAGGCACATCTGTCATCCAAATATTTGTCGGTCGCATTAGGGTAATTCTTTGTATTAATGAGTGCATATTTTAGATTGTGATAGACTATAGTTGTGATGAGATTTATTGCAGGATTGGTCTCGCAATCATTCTGGTGATCCTGAGATAGAAGCTGCTTGCAAGAAAGGAGAAGATCCTGGATTGGCTTTGGTCAGTTCAATCTTTCCTTTTTTTTTTCTAAGTTCATTTTATCTCAAAGATGCATTTCTGAATTCTTTGTATAATACTTATTTTGCTTAACAACTTCAAATAGTAAGGCCCATTTCAGTATGCCCCTTTTGAGCTTTTTCTTCACATTTAACTCATCATGCTTAGTGGATATACTGGTACTGCTAATTGGCTTTCTAACTTTGAAATGAAAACTTCATGTAAAATGTATATCAATTATGATACAGATACAATTTGTGAAGAAGAGGTCATCTACTCGGTAAAAGATTTATGATTGATGATTGTGCGTGTTCTTCTGTGCATTTCCAAGTACTTGTTCACCAGGATAACCTTTCTTAATGTTCTTCTGTGCTCCGGCTCCACCACCAGCGACCCTTACATTCATGTATGTTCTTCCTGTGGGGATCGCATTAAGGCTGGTGCATCTTATAGTGCATAATAATTAGCTTACTCTGGGGTTACACTGCTTAATCTCATCTGATTAAAAGTTATCCAGAGTGCTGACAAGGATAGGGGTGTTCAAAACAACTCTTCAAAGGTGATAAATTATGCTTATGTACCAAAAAAAAAAAAAAAGGTGATGAATTATGCTTGCTGTTTTGTATGATGAGATAGATGGGATGACTTCTAAAATGATGGTACGATCTATCTAAATTTTATAGAGGAAGCGCTCAAATAGGCTACGGACCATCACGAATTAATTTGCTTCAAAAATTTGTTCTACTAATAACTCCATGAGTAGGGCAGTGAGTTTATTCAGCTTAAATTAGATTTTTGAATATGTAACCATGGAAAAGGCCAAAAAGACAAAATGTTTGGCCAAATCCTATTTAGATTTTTGATCGTCTATTTATGCATGTGTAGGTAACAAAAGCATACAATTACATTCACAAGTATGGGCATAGAACAAAATTGATGGCAGCAGCAATCCGCAACAAACAGGATATATTCAGCCTTCTTGGGTAAGTTCAGTTCTCATATTTATTGTTTGTATGTTGCAAATGTTGTTGTTAGAGTGCATTACGAACTCACTCAGTTCTTTGTTGTTAGGGTTGATTACATAATTGCACCTCTGAAGATATTGCAATCTCTCAAAGAATCTCTCACCTATCCCGATGAGAAGTACTCATTTGTTAGGAGGATGTCTCCTAGTTCTGCCACCACACACAGTTTTAGCGAAGAAGAGGTAAAATTGTTTGTTTTCTTTTTCAATTTTGGAAATATTCCTAGCAGCAAGTCTTTTATTTTCGAAAGATTCCTAACAAGGGACCACCTTGATATGTATCCCACATTGATAAAGACCCCATTCAAGGAGGGAGCTTTATCGATTTATGACCAATGTTTGTAATACACAACCATTACTCCAGCAAATTAGCAGGATCATGCTGCAAAGTTTTCTGGTTCTGAACATCTAACCCTTTTGGACATACTCATCTCTTTTCCTTGTTCACATTCTGTACAAATGGAAGCTACAAAAAAGTTGGATTCCAGTTTACCAACATGCCATGAGTCATTATTTGCCTAGTCACACACATTATTTGCCTAATCGCGCACACATATTTGCCTAATCAAATTATGTTCCAGGCAGACCATGCCACGAGCCATTACTTGCCTGATCGCTCTCTCTCTCTCACACACAGGAAACGGGTTCTCAAGATCTAGTCATTTTAGACATTTCTCTTTTCTTGGTTCTGCCATGCTGTCCGTGTACTGTCAGAGTGCATATTTTGCACAAATAAAATCTATGAACAAACTATGTTCTGGCAGACCAACATCCCACGAGTCACTATTTGCCGATCACACACATTCAAAGCACGTCCAAGGCTGGGCAATTGATATCATCTCTTTGGTCTGACTACAGTGTGGGGTCTGTGTTTTCATTGGATGCGAATGTGTAATTGGTTGAACCTAGAATTGTATCACCGTTTAGTCTCATTAAGGCATAAATCACACTGCTGTTCTTAGTTTTGGTACAGCTTCACACGCGTGCATGCCCATGTGCACATTTATATCAAAGGCACATCCAAGATAAGGCTAACCAATTAAGATTGATTCATTGGTTCTCTAGTGTGGGGCCTGTCCTTTCATTGAATGCCCATGTATGATTCATAGCACCTAGACTTTAATTACCATTTGCTCTCATTAAGGTACAAAGTCACGTTGCTTTCTCTTTTCTGGTACAGCTTGTGAATTGGGACCAAGAGAGCTTTTCAGCAGCCGTGGGACCTGGGGCTAAAGAGCTTTTGGCTTCTGGACTGGAAGGGTATGTGAACCAAGCACAGCGCCTGGAGGAGCTTCTTGGGAAGATATGGCCGCCCCCTAATGTGTAGTTTCTGTTTTATGGGAGCTCTGAGATATCAGTGGAAATAATAAAGTGACTTTGCCTGTTAAGATGGAACTCTTCTTGGCGCTGCTCAGCATCCTAGTTCCATTCTTCTGCTCACCGTGTTACCAGAGAACAATTACTTTGATGCAATTTACACCGGGCTGTTGTGCTACAATGTTTTATTTTACGAGGAACTCATCCTTGGCGTTGGGGCATTTTTGACCCATGCAGTATAGAAAGATTATCTCGGGTGAAAGAGTGATTTCTGTTTGATTGAAATCAGACTTTAGATCCAGGCACGAGAGACATGAATTTTTTTTTTTAAAAAAAAAACATTTTATTTGCTGTTATCCAAGCCCTCTTGTTTGTTCTTGATTCAGCATAGAATTTCGAGTGGGCCACGGTGTCACCCCTCGGATTGAATGAATGCACATAATTGCTGCTTTTTTGTGGCGTGTGATTAATGAGAACTCTTGATTCAGACTTGATGTGACTGCTACTGATTATTTTAGTACGCAAGCCAACTCAGCAACTAAGATAAGCGATGCTTCTTCATGCGTACCAATATGGAAAAATTGCTTAAATCTAGAAATTTCATTTGATTGAAAGAAAGGAAGATGGACAGGTGTCAACTCAGATGAGGTATTCTAGTCATGATAGGGGCAGCTGTGCTCGGTTGAGCCATGTTGCTTGTCTAGATTTTAGCTAATGAGACTAAAAGGAAATGATTCCATTTAGTTGCGTCATGTGTGAGCTCATCAGAATTTCCAACTGTAATACTGTGACAGCAAACTCCATGGCTCATGTTTTCAGTTATGCTAACATGTGGGGAACGGCAGCATGATGCTTGGTAGCTGGCTTGTCCGTTTCACTAAATTAAATTACTAACTGTTGCGGTCAATCCCCTTATTATCTGATCATCGAAAATGAACATCTGCAAAAAAGAAAGTCCACACTGACCGGAGGCGGCTCCGGTGGGGACCCTCCGACGGTCAAATCAGAGAGGTGACTGGGCAACAGTGAAATGAAGACAGAGAGCTCAATCAAGAGAGAGAGGGAGAGAGATGCGAGCTTGTGTTTTTGAAGTCGAGAAGTGGGGGGAGCGGATCCCTTGCACTGTTGCCTTCCCCGATTTATATAGCGGAGCACGGTATGGCGCCGTCATTAATGGCGCAGACAAGTGAGGAATTGTCAACTCACTGTAGACTGTCAGAGTCGCCGTGAAAGTATCATGTCACCGTGGGGCTGTCAAATCGCTAGGGTTGACAATGCCCTCGGCGGGACAATGTCCCTAGATGGCCGTGCCGCATGCGGCTGTCAGGACTGACAAGCTCTGGCGGCTGTACGGCGATCGGAGGAGTCGACCGACCCTAGGTCGGTGGCCAGTTGAGTGGCGTCGGGGCCCTCCGTTGGTCGGCGAGTGAGTCGGCCAATATCGCCCTCAGGGGCTGGTCGGTGAGCACCACTATGGCATGAGCCTGGAAGTATGGACAGAGTCATTGTGCGGAGATGGTCAGGGTGAAGATCATCTTTTCCGTCTCTGAATATCTGGCTTCGGCGCCGTGAAGCACCTTGCTGATGTAGTAGATAGGCTGATGGGTTCGGTTCTCGTTTTCTCGGACAAGGACCGAACTGATCGCCTCGGAAGATGTGGCCAAATAGAGATACAAGATTTCTCTGACCTGCGGCTTTACGAGCAGCGGTGGGGAAGTCAAGTACTTCTTCAGGTCTTCGAAGGCCCGTTGGCATTCATCCGACCAAGAAAAACCATTTGCGTGGTGCAAAGTTTTGAAAAACGGGAGGCACCTTTCAGCTGATCGGGAAATGAATCGGCTGAGAGTGACGATTTTTTCGTTCAGCTGTTGGACCTCCTTCTTGGTGTTCGGATGACGCATGTCGAGGATTGCCTTTATTTTCTCAGGGTTGGCCTCAATCCCTCTCTGAGAAACGAGGAATCCGAGGAACTTCCCTGAGGTCACCCCAAAAGCGCATTTGGTCGGGTTGAGCTTCATTCGGTGTCGTCGTAGAGTGCGGAAGGTCTCCTCGAGATCCCGAACATGATCCGGGACCTGCGCACTCTTCACCAGCATGTCGTCCACGTACACCTCCATGTTGCGCCCGATCTGGGCTTTAAAGACCTTATTGACAAGTCGCTGGTAGGTGGCGCCGGCGTTCTTCAGTCCGAAGGGCATCACCCGGTAACAGTAGAGGCCCTTGGGAGTCACGAAGGCGGTATGCTCCTCGTCCTCAGGCGCCATCCGGATCTGGTTGTATCCGGCGAAGGCGTCCATGAAGCTGAGCAGTCGAAATTCGGACGTCGCGTCCACCAGCTGGTCGATCTTGGGAAGTGGGAAGCTATCTTTCGGGCAAGCTCGGTTGAGGTCGGTATAGTCGATGCAGATCCTCCACTTTCTGTTGGCTTTTTTGACCATGACAACATTGGCGAGCCAATCGGGATACGTGGATTCTCGGATGAAGCCCGCTTCGAGTAGCTTGTCCACTTCTTCGTCGATGGCCCTCTGCCTCTCTGGAGCGAAAGACCTTTTCTTCTGCCTCACCGGCCTCATCGTCGGGTCGATGTTGAGTCGGTGGGTTATTGTTTCTGGGGAGATGCCCGACATATCTGCTGCCGACCAAGCAAATATGTCGGCATTGGCCTTCAGCAGCTCCGTCAGTCGTCGTCGTTCGGGGTCGGGCAGTTGAGACCCGACCCAAACTCTCCGACCCGGATTTTTCGCTATCGGGATCGCCACGAGCTGCTCGGCCGGCGAACCTCGCTCTTCCTCCTCCCGTTGGTCCAGCATGTCGATTGTCAGGGAGCCCCTCGACTCGTCGTTTTGAGTGGAGATCTGGAAGCATCGTCGTGCGAGCTGTTGATCTCCGCGCATCTCCCCGACCCCATTTTTGGTCGGGAACCGAACGAGGAGATGGTACGTCGAGACGATCACTTTGAGGGCGTTCAGTCCGGGTCGTCCAAGGATAGCGTTGTAGGCCGAAGGAACTTGGACGACTGTGAAAGTTAAGTGGATCGTGCTTTGCCGTGGTTCGGTGCCGGCCGTCACGGGCAGGGTAATTTCTCCCTCTGTCGTGACGGCTTCTCCGGCAAAGCCGATCAAGGGCATGGAGACCCTCTTAAGTCGGTCGGTTGACAGCCGCATCCGGGAGAAGGTCGAGTAAAACAAAACATTTGTCGAACTTTTATTATCAACAAAAATTCTTTTTACATCATAATTCGCTATTGTTGCCGAAACAACGACAGCATCGTCATGGGGAGTTTGGACGCCCCGAACGTCTTCCTCCGTAAAAGTGATTACGTCGTCCGGGCGCGACTTTTTCGTCGGCTCCCCCCCCCGCGGATGTCCCCGGGCCCAGCCGCTTGGAGATCATGTTGATGACTCCGGCCGTCGGTTGATTAGTCGCCGCTTCCTCAGTCGGCTTGGGTCGTCGATCGGCAACTGGTTGAGTCGGCAGGCCCTTCCGAAATTTACCGAGATACCCCGGCGAATGAGGGCTTCGATCTCATCCTTGAGCTGGATGCACTGCTCGGTGTTGTGGTCGTGGCCTCGGTGAAATCGGCAGTACTTCCGATGGTCGAGGCCCTTTGCCTTCAGAGGCGGAGGCCGTCGCAGGTATTCCTCCCCCTCGATCTCCATTAGAATCTGCGCACGAGGAGCGGAGAGAGGAGTGTAGGAGTCATACCTAGGGCGTGCCGGCCTTGGAGTCTGTTGCCGGGGTGATTTTTGGATTCGTCGGGGTGGCAAGACCCGACTATCGGTCGGGGGCCTGCTGGGTTCGGTGGGTTCCCGACCCTTCCTCCGCTTCTCCTTCGGGCCTCTGGGCTCGGCCAAGCGTCGGTCGGAAGCCCCTTCGTCCGCGCGCATGTACTTGTATACGCGCTCCAGTAGCTTGACGTACGTCCGGGGGAGGGTCTTGTCCAGAGAATAGGTGAATCGGGATGCCCTCAGCCCCCGTTTCATGGCTGAGATAGCCATATCTTCGTTGAGGTCTCGGACCTCAAGCGTGGCCGTGTTGAATCGCGCCATGAAGTGTCGGAGCATCTCATTTTTCCCCTGTTTGAGGGAGAAAAGGCTGTCCGACGTTCGCGGTGGCTTCCAGCTGGTGCTGAAGTGGGCCACGAACGAGTGCTCGAGCTGCCCGAAGGAGTGGATACTTTCCGATCGGAGACCGGAGTACCAGGCCCGGGCAGCCTTGCGGAGTGTGGCGGGAAAGCCGATGCAAAAGAGAGCGTCGGTTGCCCCTTGGATCGTCATGAGAGCTTTGTAGCTCTCAAGGTGGTCGATCGGGTCGGTGGAGCCATCGTATGGCTCCACGTGCGGCATCTTGAACCGACTGGGAATCGGTTCGTCGAGAACTAGTCGGGAGAGAGGTTGGGCGGTCTGGAAGTCGACGTCGTTCGAAGACTTCTGGCCGTCCACCTGCAACTGCGCGAGCCGGCGGTCGATCTCCTTGAATCGGCGCTCGTAGTCGTCCGCCCGTCGGTGCTGGGAGACCCCAGGAGTGGAGTCTCCAGAGGATTCCGAAGGGGAGGCAGACGGCGTTCGCGGTCGCTTATCCTTCCTCGCCCGTTCCAGCAGAGAAGGAGAGGGCTGGTGGGACCGTCGGTCATCGCGCCATGGCCGTCCCTCCTCCTCTCCGTGGGATCGCTGTTGAGGGCGCTCGCGCGGAGGCGACGGGGACCGGCGCGGTCGTCGGCGGCTGCTCCTGGAAGGCATCGGACGGGCCGCCGGCTGTTGCTGGAGGCTCTTGACTGCATCCGTCAGTACGGTCATCTGTCGTACGATGGCCGCGATCTGCGCCTTCGTGGTCACTGCGGGGCGTAGAGAGCTAGGCTCCGCCGCCGACGGTGGCGGAGAGGCCTCTTCCCGACGGGAAGAGCGCCTCACCGACCCGGTGATCCTCGATCGTTGGGCTCTTGTCTTCGTCATCGTCCCCCCTTCCTGGCGCGCCAATCTGTTGCGGTCAATCCCCTCGTCGCCTGGTCGCTGGGAACGAGCGCCTGCAAAAAAGGAAGTCCACACTGACCGGAGGCGGCTCCGGCGGGGACCCTCCGACGGTCAAGTCAGAGAGGTGACTGGGCAACAGTGAAATGTAGACAGAGAGCTCAATCGAGAGAGAGAGGGAGAGAGGTGCGAGCCTGTGTTTTTGGAGTCGAGAAGTGGGGGGAGCGGATCCCTTGCACTGTTGCCTTCCCCGATTTATATAGCGGAGCACGGTATGGCGCCGTCATTAATGGCGCAGACAAGTGAGGAATTGTCAACTCACTGTAGACTGTCAGAGTCGCCGTGAAAGTGTCATGTCGCCGTGGGGCTGTCAAATCGCTAGGGTTGACAATGCCCTCGGCGGGACAATGTCCCTAGATGGCCGTGCCGCATGCGGCTGTCAGGACCGACAAGCTCTGACGGCTGTACGGCGATCGGAGGAGTCGACCGACCCTAGGTCGGTGGCCAGCTGAGTGGCGTCGGGGCCCTCCGTTGGTCGGCGAGTGAGTCGGCCATCGGACCTCCGGGTTCAGTTGGTCGGGAAAGGTACGCCCGACATATCACCAGTCGGTGATGGGCCGCTAATTGGTCGGTGATGACGTCTGTCAGTCGGTTGGTCGGTCCCTCCGGCCGTCAGTCGGTCGGTCGGAAGGTCCCTCCGACCGTCAGTCGGTCGGTCGGAAGGTCGGTCCGGCCGTCAGTCGGTTGGTCGGTCCCTCCGGCCGTCCGTCGGTCGGTCGGTCCCTCCGGCCATCGGTCGGTCGGTGGGTATTCCCCAACACTAACAAACTAGTAATGGCCGTTGATCATTTTAAAAATTCAATTTTCTGTTGGCTAATAATCATATATTATCCCTTGCATCTAATGTGACTGAAATTATGGTTGAAAACATTTTTGTGCCCATCCCAGAGGCATAAGGCTCCGTTGAACAATGTTTGGATCTATAGGTTCAACAAGATTATGAAATAATTTATGCCAAAAAATTAATCGGTCATTCGCCAATTATAGAAAATAGGTAAGCATATTAGATCCATCAAGATTTGATTAATTGACTTATGCAGATATTGGCCACTTGATACGCGCATAAAAGGTAGCTGTGGACATTTTTTTTGCTGCAATTAACTTCCTAAGTTATTTAGACAAAAGAGAACTTAAATCAGATAAGGAATTGCCGACAACCACCATGGGTGTAATAAGCAACCATCCAAGAGAGGCTATTACAAGAAACAACTTTCCCTTTTATGATAAAATGCGGCAAAAAAACATCATAACTCTCACACAACCTTACAAAAAGTCAATGGATCTATCACAGCATCCATATTGCATGCGCTACTTCAACCTTCCATTTTAGAACTGAGATCCTCTTGTAGAGAAGAGACTTGATCTACTCAAGAGTGCATTTCAGTTTTGGTGTATTAAAAATGTGTGAAATTAAACCAACTGACGGTCGAGTGCTCTCCCTCTTTTTAATCTCATTCCCTATGTTATCTTTTCAATTATATATATTAAATATATTCAGATCAAATAAAGATCGATTTCATCCTTTTCATTTTGTTGTGTTCATATTTTTCATTCATCCATTTTTATTCATTCGGCAATATTAAGTTCTCTTGCTTGAGCTGTGAAAAAAATACACTGGCATTCCTATTGTTGATCCAAATCAAGATGAATTACAAGAGGAATATTCAAATAGGAAAACAATAGCCCTTGGCATGGTTTACACATCTTCTAGAAGCTTATAAACCCCTTTCATCTCTTATATCATTTTATTTTAAAGAATGAATTCCTTTGGATGAAAACTGGTTGGCATGCTTCAATTGATGAATAAGGAGGTGGACGTGCATATCTACAAAATCCCCCAGCTCAATAATTAAGTCCACAAGTCACATGCAAACAGATTGCTTAACACGTTTTTGTCTCAATGACAAGCTGCTCTTTCATTGAATAACTTTTGTTTTTTGATGAATACACTCGAAATTATCTATCTAGTTATTGCCCTTTACCTCTGTTGGTAGTTCCGAAGATCTTCCAAGAAGCAACTTCTTTCTGGTGAAGTCCAATAGCATTATTATTGCCTAATATTCGAGACTAGGCTTTTTCTAAACAAAATTATACATGACCCACTCTGGAGTTAGTGGCCTATTGAAGTCCAAGCCTCTGGGTCAGGTATTTGTATGGTAGTAGGATTAAGATTCCAACTATGCTGGACATAGATCCAGTGGAATTGAACTCACCTAATTAGAGGTGATTCTGGCAAGACCTGACAATAAAATTGTTTAAACATTCATGGCACTTGGATCTAAGCAAAAATTGGATCTGATTCAATGAGCGAATGTGTTGGATTAGGTCTTGTTGGGATATACTGACTGACCCCCATACGCCGACTTACTCTCAGACCGGTCCGACCGACGACCCATTATTATGTGAGTGATAGCTACCTCTCGATAGATTCCTTTAAGGCGCGTAGGTTGAAGGAAAAGGAGAAGTTCGACGGATGACTCCGACCGACGTCCGACTCTACCGACTGCACTGATCGACGACTGCCGATAGTAGCTGCCGACATTATCCGACTGAAGGAGTGTCGGTCGAATCGACCTATGCTGTTCCCGACCGATCGAGCGGCCGAACCCATATTACCGACTCACTGTCGGGAGTGGCAGCCGACGTCCGACTTAAACAAGACACCTGTCCAACCGACGATGCCTCCGGGTCATCACCCGACATCCCACAACCAAATGCTGACGTATGGTCGGTCGGCTCTCTCGAACGCCGTACGACTGCTGTGGGCCGTCGTCCTGACAAAGGCATGCGGCATAGCTGCCCTGGGACATTGTCCTGCCGAGGATATGGGTTCGTTCTAACAACCCGCGATGATTTGACAGCCCACGATGACTCTGACAGCCTCCGACGATTTGACAACTCCTCCCATTGTCTGTGCCATTAATGACGGCGCCATGCCGCACTCTACTATAAAATGGGGAAGGCAACAGCACTGATAGAGGTTCTTTCGAAACCCCTGAACTCCCCCTTTCAATCTCTCTCTCTCGTGAGTCTCCTTGATTCTTTTCTACTGTTGCCTAGTCTCCTCTCTGACTTGACTGTCGGAGGGTCTCCGCCGGAGTCACCTCCGATCAGTGTGGACTTCTTTTGCAGGCGCTCGCTCCCGACGACCAGGTGACGAGGAGATTGGCCGCAAAAGGTTTGGCGCGCCAGGAAGGGGGGATCACGACCTCCACAGAACTCGAAACATCCTTTCAAAATGACAAGAATCAGAGCTCAGCGGTCGAGGGCTACCGGATCGGCGAGACGCTCTTCCCACTGGGAAGAGGCCCCTCCTCCACCTCCCATGGCGGAGCCCAGCTCTCCGCATCCGGTGGTGACTACGGAGGCGCAAATCGCGGCGATCGTGCGGCAAATGACCATTCTGACGGACGCAGTCACAAGCCTCCAACAGCGACCGACTCAGTTGCCGCAACCACCGGCGGAACAACTGGCGACGCACCCTATGCCGTCCAGAAGCAGCCGCCGACGCCTGCGTCAGCTCCCGTCTCCTCCTCAAGAGCAGCCGCCTCAGTACTCCCACCGAGAAAGAGCAAGGCGGCCACGGCGTGACCCTCACCGGTCTCGGCATCCCTCTCCTTCCCAACCGGAGCGGGCAAGGAAGGGGAAGCGATCGAGGACACCGTCCGCCTCATCCTCACATTCTTCGAGAGGTTCGATTCTGGGGTTTCTCAACACCGACGGTTGGACGACTACGAATGCAGGTTCGAAAAAATCGACCGTCGGCTCGCTCAACTCCAGATGGATGGCCAGAAGTCTTCGAATGACGTCGACTTTCGGACCACCCAACCTCTCTCCCGATCCATCCTCGACGAGTCGATCCCTAGTCGGTTCAAGATGCCTCACGTGGAGCCTTATGACGGCTCCACCGACCCAATTGACCATCTGGAGAACTACAAGGCTCTCATGATAATCCAAGGGGCAACCGATGCCCTCCTTTGCATCGACTTCCCCGCCACACTCTGCAGAGCTGTCAGAATCTGGTACTCCGACCTTCGCTCGAAAAGTATCCACTCCTTCGAACAGCTCGAACATTCTTTCGTGGCCCATTTCAGCACCAGCCGGAAGCCGCCGCGAACCTCGGACAGTCTTTTTTCCCTCAAGCAAGGAGAAAACGAGACGATCCGACACTTTGTAACCTGGTTCAACACGGCCACACTTGAGGTCCGGGACCTCAACGAAGACATGGCTATCTCGGCCATGAAGAGGGGACTAAGCGGGTCTCGATTCACCTATTCCTTGGACAAGACCCTCCCCCGGACGTATGCTGAATTGCTGGAGCACGCGTACAAATACATGCGCGCGGACGAAGGAGCTTTCGACCGGCACCTGACCGAGGGCACGGGTTAGAAGGAGAAGCGGAAGAAAAATCGAGCTCCTGCTGAATCCAGTGGGCCCCACCGATAGACGGGTCTCATCCCGACAACGGAGTCTGAGATCGACGCATCGCAGGTATGACTCCTACACCCCTCTCCCCGCTCCTCGTGCGCAGATCCTAATAGAGATCGAAAGAGCGGAGTATCTACGACGGCCTCGACCTCTGAAGGCAAAGGGCCTCGACCAACGTAACCCGATCGTCGAATCTACGATGGCCTCGGCCTCTGAAGGCAAAGGGCCTCGACCGAAGCAGCTCGATCATCGATCGCCGAATCAATGGCTCGATCGCCGATCGCCGAATCAACGGCTCGATCGTCGATCACCGAATCAACGGCTCGATCATCGATCACCGAATCGACGGTCTCGACCTCTGAAGGCAAAAGGCCCCAACCAACACGGCTCGATCGTCGATCGTTGAATCAATGGCTCGATCATCGATCATCGAATCAACGGCTCGATCGTCGATCGCCGAACCGACGGCCTCGACCTTTGAAAGCAAAAGGCCCTGACCAACACGGCTTGATCGTCGATCGTCGAATCAACAGCTCGATCATCGATCATCGAACCGATGGCCTCGACCTCTGAAGGCAAAAGGCCCGACTAACACGGCTCGATCGTCGATCGTCGAATCAATAGCTCGATCGTCGATCGCCGAATCAATGGCTCGATCGTCGATCGCCAAATCAACGGCTCGATCGTCGATCGCCGAACCGACGGTCTCGACCTCTGAAGGCAAAAGGCCCCGACCAACATGGCTCGATCGTCGAATCAATGACTCGATCGTCGAATCAACGGCTCGATCGTCGATCGTCGAACCGACGGCCTCGACCTCTGAAGGCAAAAGGCCCCGACCAACACGGCTCGATCGTCGATCGCCGAATCAACGGCTCGATCATCGATCACCGAACTGATGGCCTCGGCCTCTGAAGGCAAAAGGCCCCGACCAACATGGCTCGATCGTCGATCGTCGAATCAATGGCTCGATCGTCGATCGTCGAATCAATGGCTCGATCGCGATCGCCGAATCAACGGCTCGATCATCGATCGTCGAATCAACGGCTCGATCATCGATCACCAAACCGACGGCCTCGACCTCTGAAGGCAAAAGGGCCTCGACCAACATGGCTCGATCATCGATCGTCGAATCAACGGCTCGATCATCGATCGCCGAATCGACGGCCTCGGCCTTTGAAGGCAAAAGGGCCTCGACCAACATGGCTCGATCGTCGATCACCGAATCAACGACTCGATCACCGATCGTCGAATCGATGGCCTTGGCCTCTGAAGGCAAAAAGGCCTCGACCAATATGGCTCGATCGTCGATCGCCGAATCAATGGCTCGATCATCGATCGTCGAACCGACGACCTCGGCCTCTGAAGGCAAAAGGGCCTCGACCAACATGGCTCGATCGTCGATCGTCGAATCAACGGCTCGATCACCGATCGCCGAACCGACGGCCTCGGCCTTTGAAGGCAAAAGGGCCTCGACCAACATGGCTCGATCGTCGATCGCTGAATTAATGACTCGATCGTCGATCATCGAATCAACGGCTCGATCGTCGATCGTCGAATCAACAGCTTGATCGTCGATCACCAAACCGACGGCCTCGACCTTTGAAGGCAAAAGGCCCCGATCAACATGGCTCGATCGTCGATCGCCGAATCAACGGCTCGATTGCCGATCGTCGAACCGACAGCCTCGGCCTCTGAAGGCAAAAGGCCCCGACCAACACGGCTCGATCGTCGATCGCTAAATCAATGGCTCGATCGTCGATCGTCGAATCAATGGCTCGATCGTCATTCGTCGAATCAACGGTTCGATCGTCGATCGCCGAACCGACGGCCTCGGCCTCTGAAGGCAAAAGGCTCCGACCAACACGGCTCGATTGTCGATCGTCGAATCAATGGCTCGATCGTCGATCGTCGAAACAACGGCTCGATCGTTGATCGCCGAATCAATGGCTCGATTGTCGATCGTCGAACCGACGGCCTCGGCCTCTGAAGGCAAAAGGCCCCGACCAACATGGCTCGATCGCCGATCGACGAATCAACGGCTCGATCACCAATCGCGAACCGACGGCCCCACCTCTGAAGGCAAAGGGCTTCGACCAACGCGGCTGGCTAACTTGCCAACTTAGCTTCGACTAAGAAAGGACAAAACACCAAGACAACCGCGACATATCCGTCCGACCAAGGTCTGGGCAACGGGTATTCGACTTGCGACATACCGACCCGGTCACGATCGGTCGAAGGATATTCGGCTTGCCACCGTTTATCATACGTCCTGACGCGCACGCCCGACCAAGGGCCGGACAACGGATATTCGACTTGCCATCGTTATCCTATCCGAATACGTCGGACGTTACTCGACTATCGGATACGTCGGATGCTGCTCAACTATCAGACTCTACGGGATGATCGTGTCATGCTACGTTTAGAGGTTGGCCGACCTCCGACCCAACGTGCATGCTCGACCTGCAGTCGGGACGACTGACGTCGGATCATTCGTTGATGCGATCGCCAGAGTTAGGGCAAGACACGACGGAAAAACCATTCCTTTCACCCGAAGCCGTCGCCCACGTGTTCAAGCGAGCCAACACGACATCGGACTCAGGAGTGGGGGGGCAACTGTTGGATATACCGACTGACCCCCATACGCCGACTTACCCTCGGACTGGTCCGACCGACGACCGACGGATGACTCCGACTGACGCCCGACTCTACCGACCACACTGATCGACGACTGCCGATAGTAGCTGCCGACATTGTCTGACTGAAGAAGTGTCGGCCGAACCGACCCATGCTGTTCCCGACCGATCGAGCGGCCGAATCCATATTACCGACTCACTGTCGGGGGTGGCAGCCGACGTCCGACTTAAGCAAGACACCTGTCCAGCTGACGGTGCCTCCGGGTCATCACCCGACATCCCACAACTAAATGCCGACGTATGGTCGGTCGGCTCCCTCGAACGCCGTACGACTGCTGTGGGCCGTCGTCCTGACAAAGGCATGCCCATAGCTGCACTGGGACATTGTTCTGCCGAGGACATGGGTTCGTTCTGACAACCCCAGTAATTTGACAGCCCACGGCGATTCTGACAGCCTTCGACGATTTGACAACTCCTCCCATTGTCTGCGCCATTAATGACGGCGCATGCCGCGCTCTACTATAAAACGGGGAAGGCAACAGCACTGAAAGAAGTTCTTTCGAAACCCTGAACTCCCCCCTCTCAAGCTCTCTCTCTCTCGCTGAGTCTCCTTGATTCTTTTCTACTGTTGCTAGTCTCCTCTCTGACTTGACCATCGAAGGGTCCCCGCCGAAGTCACCTCCGGTCAGTGCGAACTTCTTTTGCAGGCACTCGCTCCCGGCACCGGACGACGAGGGATTGACCATAATAGATCTAGATCATAGATCTTAAGGCAGTATTTGGACTGTAATCGGACCTAAATTGCACCCCTTTGACCCCTGTTTCTAGCTGGATCTTGACAAATCAGCCAAACAAGCTGCTTGCTCAATCGCATGCAGCTCTGTTGCACTTGACCATCAAGCATGAAAATTTCACCAGGCCTTAATTTATGTCACACGAAAGACTTACCATTGGTTAAGAATATTGTTGGATTTAATATGTTTATACTATTCTAACCTCTCATAATAATTTATTCCATGCAGAAAAATTAATTACTAACCTAGAGACAAACTTGGCTTCATCAGAAGGTTGGCAAGCAAAAGAAGATCAATTTCATTTCATAAAGGAATACATATACCAAGTCCTAAAATCTAACCATATATTGAAGGGGGCAAAAAAAACGTAGATTCTAAGCTGGACTCTTTGCGCCTCTTGCCTTTCCTCCTCCTCCCCATCCTAGCTCTTCCATGTGCTCAATGTACGTATTCAAAAACCGTACGTAAGTTGTGGAAGTTTCGGAGGTTCGGTAAGGCAATCAAGCAAACATGGAAAGAGTTGGATTGCTCGAATCCTCCTTGCAGTATAAATGTCCGAAAAAACTGTTGGTTTGCCTGTGGGAAATGAGTTGTCCGCGTGGATCGAGACGGCCTTGCCAGGGAATCTCTCTTAGCCCCATGCATCTGAAGATCTAATCTGGGTACCCACAAAGGATATGGAAGAGAGATCTCCACGTCATGTGAATGAAGCCGCTATTATTGGGTTAGGTCCTTGGAATCCACTTTTGGCCAATCTAGAAGAGAGAGAGAGAGAGAGAGAGAGCGCGGCTCTGGAAACTGATACTACATTGTTCAAGAAAGATTATGACTGCAGAAATAATTGCGGTAGATGATCTATGAGAAAAAGAGAGCTCGTAAAGAAGGAAATTTTAATATCTGTTTTTTTATTTGAGTGCCTTTTGATAATTGATACAGACATAGGGTTCCATTTATGTTTACATCCAAAAATCAATCGGTATCAAAAAATTAACCAGTCATTGATCAACTATAATAATGATCGAACATATAAGGTTGATCAAGATTCGGTTAATCATTTGAATATGATATTTGATTTGTACTCACTACTCAAGTATTCTTTTGTATAAAAAATCTTATTAATTTTTTTTACTTGTGATTTATTATTTTTTTTATACTTTCTTTCTTTATCATACTGTCATCCCATAGAAATTTTAAATCATTTCTCCAAAGTCACCAACCCTACTTGATTGATCTATCTACGTGATCAATCTGCTAATTCTTGCGATCATTGACTTGCAAATTTTGGACTTTTAAGAAGCAACTTATTAAAGATTCAGTACAATACATAGGTGCTATCATTAAAATATTAGATGTAGGTTCCAAATAGTGGGACTCTAAATAGACTAGCTCCATTGACTTTAGGATGTGAGTCTAGCATTTTTTTCATTTTTCATTTATTTTTGCAGATTTTTTTTTCTATTGTATTTCATTTATTATGCAGACAGATAAAAGAGATAGTTCAAAATACTTTGAGAACCGTGTAAAATATGATCAAAAAAAATATCATAAAAAAAAAACAATCAATTTTTCCGCTCGAAAGATCCAATCTAAACCCTGCTATTACACAACTGTAGAAACGCAGACAATAATTAATACTTAAAAAGTAAGAATCCTATTTGTGCACTCCATAATTGCGACAATTTTGGATTAAACTAGGATAAAGATCGGATTTTCTTAAAATATTTTTCAAACGAAGCACATGAGCGACATGAAAAGTGCCGTGGGGCATTGGCTGGTCCCATGAAGAGTTTCTCGCATAAAAGTGACACTAATTTGGTCCCTCTAAATCCAGCTCATTTCCCAACTGTGGCAGGAGTTCTCCTGTACGTCGTGCCACTCCTCCACTGTCGCAAGAGCTATAAAACCTACCATACGACTGGATAACGCCATGTCGCATACGTGGACATTGGACGGCTGTCCCTCCCTACTCTATGATTATTGGAGAGCCTTCCAATCTCATTTTTATTTTTATTTTTTTAAAAAAAAACCAATCCAATCTCATCCATTGCAATTATCGCCGTCCTTGAGACCGGCCGCGGCGTGAGATGACAAATCAGCGTTTTCTTTTCTTTTTAAATTATTATAAAGTTCACTTTTGGGGGTGGTTTCAACATTTTTTGCCGCATACCAATCGCGAGTTTCTAAATATTTTACTCTTTCCTCCCCTCCCGTATGACGCATGCGTAATTAGACGGCCCGGACAGCTGAGCTGGCGCCGCGTGGAATTGGAACTGTCCCAAGCCCGCATCATTCATGAAGAATAATTATTATTAATTAACTTGAGCCAACAGCCAAGGAAGGTGTCAGGAGACGTATCTCACCTCCGTGCCCGCCTATCTGCCACCCACGTGTCCTACCTCCAGCCTATAAAACTAGTCGAGAACGTACATGTGAAGCGCTTCCTTAATTGGCCCCCGTGCACCCGGAGAACCAACACAACCTGTCCACGGCCCCCATCTCTCTCTCTCCTCTCTCTCTTCTCAGCTTCTAGCAATCACGTTCCACTTTGTTCTCCACCACTTGCCCTCATTTCTCATCTCATACATAACAAGCCCATTCATCTATCTTCTCTTCTATCTGCACATAATAAATAAATTCTCATACTGCAACAATATTGTAGTCTTAATTAAGACCCGTTCCTTTTCATCCTTCCATATCCATGGACGTCCCAGATCTGGAGTCCCCCATCTTCGTCCCCTATTCCTACCCTCCGTTACCACAAGTGGAGGACAACGATGACTCCACCATTCCCACCTCTTCTAATAAAACTCCAAGGAGGGCCTTAAGGCTAGTCTTGTTTGGCATCACAGCCGTAGCACTGCTGGGTCTCGTCTCTCTCTTCTACCATGGCGGTGAACCGCAAGGAGAACTGGAGTTCGATCAAGCAAGGGAGACACCCGTGGACCGGTGGACCGTTCTCGGGGCACGGCCTCGGGGGTATCGGAGAAGTCCAACGGGCCGATCCTCGGAGCCACCCCGGTCTACCCCTGGACCAACGTCATGCTCGTCTGGCAGCGCACGGCCTTCCACTTCCAGCCGCAGGAGAACTGGATGAATGGTTCCTTCCTTAACTTTCTTCTCCCTTCTTGTTTCCTTCTCCCATCTTTACTTCAATAATAGATAAGATGTAAATACTGATTCTTTTCTTTTCTTCTTCGTTTTTAATCTCCCGTTTCTGGGGAATCTCTCTCGCGTTGGCTTTCGTGCTTCAGATCCGAATGGTAAGAAAATTTAATAAAAAAAGTGGACTGTTTTCCAAAACTTTTTGGGTACTGTTCTTTTTTTTTTTTGATGGGATTGTTGTGCTGTTGTTGGGATGGAATCATGGGAATGAATTGTGACCGTTGGATTGGGTTGTTAACTAATGGATGGCAGGGCCGATGTATTACAAGGGGTGGTACCACCTGTTCTACCAGTACAACCCGGACTCGGCCTTGTGGGGTAACATCACGTGGGGGCACGCCGTATCACGTGACCTCGTCCACTGGTTCTACCTTCCCCTCGCCATGGTTCCCGACCGCTGGTACGACGCCAACGGCGTCTGGACCGGCTCCGCCACCCTGCTGCCGGACGGCCGGATCGCCATGGTCTACACCGGTTCGACCACCGAGTTGGTCCAGGTCCAGAACCTCGCCTTCCCGGCCGACCCGGCGACCCGCTCCTCATAAGTTGGAACAAGTCCGAGTCCAACCCGGTTCTCGTTCCCCCGGCCTGGGTCGGGCCGACCGACTTCCGCGACCCGACCACGGCGTGGTACGTGCCGACGGACTCGGTCTGGCGGCTTGCAATCGGGGCCAAGGACGCGGAGCACACCGGGATAGCGCTGTTGTACCAAACCAAGGACTTTATAACTTACGAGCTGCTACCAGGCTTTCTCCATGCGGTGAACGGGACTGGGATGTGGGAGTGCGTGGACTTCTACCCCGTGTCGACCGGGTCGAAGGTGGGGCTGGACACGTCGACCGGGCCGGGGACGCAGGTGAAGCACGTGCTGAAGGCCAGTCTAGATGAAAAGAAGCAGGACTACTACGCGATCGGGACGTACGACGGCGACGAGGGGACGTGGACGCCAGACGAGCCGGAGATGGACGTGGGGATCGGGCTGAGGTACGACTACGGCAAGTTCTACGCGTCGAAGACCTTCTACGACCCGGTGAAGGAGAGGCGAGTCCTGTGGGGTTGGACCGCGGAGACCGACAGCGAGTGGACCGATCTCTTGAAGGGCTGGGCCTCCCTGCAGGTAAAAGTGAACGAGACTTTTTGTTAAGATTTTGTCAGTGAGTTATCCGGAGATCTGATATTCCAGTATTAGGTCTGTTAATCTGATTTTATGATCCGGATCTGATATCAGATTATCTGTTTATTCAGATTTAGATCCGGATCCGATAAATATCGTATAAACAGATAGAATCTGAATATTTAATATAGTATATCGATAGATTTGAGATCCGAATAATATATATAATTGTATGTTTTATTATAATTATATATTGTTATATTTTTGGATACTTTATAATTAAAGTTTTACTTGTTGAATTTGAATAATTTTTATATTTTTATTTGTATGATCATATGATTGTATAATTTTTAAATTTTTTTGAGTTATTATATAATTTTTAATTTTTTTTTAAATTTTAAATATAATTTTGAATTTCGAAATCAAATCTGAATATCTGGATCAATTAGGATCCGGATCTCATACTTCAAGACTAGACCCATTGGGTATTCGGATTCAGATCCAATATCAGTAACTAAAATCGGATCTGGATCTGAATATTCAAGTTCCGATCCGAATCCGATCTTGTGGATATTCAGGGCACGGTAGATACACCCCAAACACGATTATGTGTCAGATTAAAGGGTCAATATCGCCAATTTCCCATTGTTGTTTCTTCAAATATGGAGGCCGGTAGTAATAAATAAATAATGGCGGGTTAGACAGACGTATGAAACTGGTACACCTCAATTTTTTACCCGGTGCATACTAAGTGGCACGCTGTGAATACTAATCGTCGTCTAATTATTACTTGGACCAGGTCCAAATGGACCACGCCACATTACCCCTTGTATTTCACCAATTGCCGATTGCGCGTCATCCACCGTGCATATGGCCCGAGGTCTGCCCTGGTCCACTTGGACCTGGTCATGCAATTATTTCTCCAGATCCTCTCGAGCAAATTGATGATAATAATTGAGAAATGGACATGGATAATAATTGAGGAAGGATAGTGGATGGATAATAATTGCGAGATGGACACTGTTTGGCCGCCTTTGAAAGTGAAATAAAAAATTTAAAATAATTAAAATGAATAAAACATGTTAAATTATTTTTTTTCTTACTGGAGTATATAATTTCTGGAATTAGTGGGTAAATGATTTAGTTGGAGACAAAGTAAAATATTCCAAGTGTATTTTTTTCTGAAATTTTTTGCCGTTTTCAAAAAAAAAAATATTTCATATGTTCAACGGATTTTCTCTCTAAAAAGAGATAGACCAAATGGATCAAGAGGCTTTTATTTCACTTTATTCTATTTCTAAGAGTAGCCATTAGTATTTGACTCATACGCCGTGGAATGTGGAAGATGTCTAAAATTTTTTTATTAAATTTTTTTATTAAATATATGTAGTCTTTGGCTAGCTATGTATATATTTTTTTTTAATTGGATAGAATATCGTATAAGTAAGTTGATAACTACATTCTTTGTTGACCAACTTTTCTTGTTTGACGAAGTAATAGATAAAATTATTTCAAACTAAAATATCCTACTCCTTCCTGCTGATCAATTTTTTTTTTTAATTTATTTAGGACTCTATTGCAATCCCGACAGGTTTTGCATCGGGCCTTCTTAATTGTTAATTGCATTTAGCAGAACAGCTAGTGTTGCATTCATTTATTTGAATATGTATATGTAAGTTTATGGGCTTTGACCACCGAACCATCGTGGGAGCTTCTGGAATCGGATCCACAACCTCTCTTAAACCAGTGGGGCTACAAGTCCTCAATGTCAACTCATAACCTTCCACCATAAATGGTAGATAAACAATGATCTGTCACGGTTACCATCATTTTCTTCCTAGCGAAGCGATACTAGTAATTTTTGGCACACTTGACTCCCCGGTAATTAGTTATACATTTATGATTCCGCCATGACTTATCATTGAACTCTGCGTCTAATTTGACACCACGTGCAGGCCATTCCAAGGACGGTCCTCTATGATGACAAACGAAGAGCAACCTAATACAGTGGCCAGTTGACGAGGTGGAGAGCCTAAGATCGAGCAAACAAGAATTCAGCAACATCAAAGTTAGCACCGGATCAGTGGTTCCATTAGACGTCACCCACGCCACAGAGGTAGCTTCATGTGCTCTTTTGCTAGTTGCTCCTCCTGTTACTTGTAATCACGGGTCCACAATCTACATCGCAGTTGGACATCGAGGCTGAGTTCGAGATAGACTTATCGGCCTTGGAACGGACTGTGGAGGCCGACGTAGGGTACAACTGCAGCACAAGCGGTGGTGCTGCCGGGCGTGGTGCGTTGGGACCCTTTGGATTGCTCGTGTTGGCTGATCAGGACCTGAAAGAGCAGACCGCTGTGTATTTTTTCCTCCGGAGGGGAACCGATGGCGGCCTTGGCACTTTCTTCTGCCAGGATGAGACGAGGCATGTCTTTTTGTTGCTTGTGTCCGTATGTATGTGTGTGTGTACACACACACACAGTGCGGTAGATTTGGAAAAGATTAATCAGATTCGGACGTATATCTCATCAAATCAAAATTGAACAATGGAGATCCTACCTCGATGTTTCAAGTCGTTGGATATGATCTACTATTTTAAAACTACTTGAACACTAAAAATTATATAATTTGAAGATCCCTATCTTATGTATCAAGTGATCAAAAAATGCATCTAATTCAATTTTATTTAAGTTGTCCAATTTTTGACTACTTGTTGCATAGGTTAAGAATCTTCAAATCATATAATTTTTTGTATGCAAGCAGTTTTAAAATAATAGATTACATTTAACTTTTTGAATCATTGATAGAGGATACCTATGATAGAGCTTTAATCTAATCAGATCTAAGTCCAAATTCAAAATATCTGATTCTAGTCTGGCTCTTAGAATATGCTACAATGTTCTAGTATTCTGTTACGATTGAGAGAATGGACTAATGGGACCTAATAGTTGGTAATTTGCTGAAATGCAGGTCATCGATGGCAAATGATCTTGTCAAGAGGGTTTATGGTAGTTTGGTGCCAGTGCTCGATGGTGAAAATCTGACAGTGAGGATTCTGGTAAGTTGGATTCTTTGGATAATATGTGTGGTAGTAATTAGTTTATCTTTAAATTTTTTCTCATGGATGAAATCGATAGAGTTGCTTGGCAATTTTTTGATTAGTTTCGATGGTATCACCGATAGAAAGAATGTTGTATGTTCGGGTCGGGCCTGCTTAGCGTTATTTTTTAATCTGTACCAATTTGAATTGATTTTTCAAACGTGAAAATGAAATCGAATTGACCATCTGAGGAAACGGATTTAAATTGATTCAAAATATTTGGTTTAATTCGGTTCATTTTACCGATTTGATGGGTAAAACAAGATTATATTACTATGAAAAAGAACAAAATCTAGTGAAGAAAAAAAAAACACAATTTGCTTTCTTTAATGCCTAAAGCCATCAACGAGAAGCAAAAGATAAATAGTTCGATGGCATTAATGCATATATAACAAAAAGAATGAATAATTGTATTCATAATTAGTGCAAAAAGAATTGGTATCATATGATTTATAGAACATTAACTAAAAGCACTTAAAGATCTAAAACCCTAAGGATCTAATCATGCAAAGAGAAAACCCATAATGATCAATCCATCTACATAAACCTTAATAGATTTGCAACACTAGAAGAAAGTTGGGAAAGCTGCTAGGGAGAGGAATGCTGCATTCGAAGCTTAGAAGGAGGTAAAGGATGAGGGTGCAAGATAGAAGTGATGGATGGATTTATCTATTTATTGTTATCTACCAAGTTGAGAAAGAAGACCACAACCAACCATGAGAAGACCACTAGTCCTTGCTCGACTTGCCCTTCTTGGTATCTAGTGATCCCAATCTGAGAAGGCAATGTTGTTGCGATGGAGCAGGAGACTAGGGGGAAGTGCTCTAGGATGGGAAGAATAGAGAGCGAGGGTTATCTAAAGAAGGGTTGAGAAGTCCGGAAAGAAAGGGACCAAGCATCGTGGAGTGGAGGAGAGGCAAGAGAAGGGGGCAGCTAGGGTTAAAGGCCTTTATATATATTATACTGGTCTAGATATTGATATTTGATAAGATGACTTGGCTTGGTTGCGATTAAAAGGGTTAAATAGTTTTTAGTTCCACATCGGCTATTTATAAGATGTATTTTCACTTCAAAATAAAGTACCATCATAGGCCAATTTGTTGAGCTTGGAAGCAAGAGTTCGGGTTACATGTAGTGGTTATGTTGGGCTGGTCATCTATCCTAATTTATATAGTATATCTACAGCTTGGTTCGATTTGAGTAGATTTTTTTAAACTTAAATCAAAATCACATAAATTATTTTGATTTTAAAAAATTTCAATCTGCAATCAAATAGAATATAAAAAAATTCGATCCAAATGAAATCAAAATAATTAATTTGGATCGATTTTTCAATTTGATTGGCATCTGACACATCTCTCTCGATAGCATGTCCATTATTAGTATTCCTGTTCCATAAGCATTAAGCTAGGTCTATTCTAGGATTAGACTTTTGGCTCTGATGAAAGGGTGCAACCAGAGAAGGGTAGGGTGCAGAGTTAGAACCCTTTATCATTCTCTGAGAAATAAAATAAATAAAATCAAATTTTGATTTAAAAATCAGCATCTCATTCAATAAAAGTGCGTTTGATTAGCCATTAAAAAATATTATTTTTTTAATTTTTAAAAAATAAAAATTAAAAAGCAACGTTTGGTAACACCATAAAAAGTAAAATGTAAAAATCAAAATAATTATTTATATGTAAAATAAAATTTTTTATTTTTTAAAAATTATTTTTTAATTTTTTTTTACTTTCGCATCTTTAAAATGCCAAACCAAAAAGTAAAGCGATCAAACTTTTCTTTCTCATCAGTTTTCATCTGCCGTTTCTAAATATTATTTTTTACTTTATAGCAACATAGTTATCAAATACATTTTTTATTTTTTTTTATTTTTATTTAATAATAAAAAATAAAAATATTTTTTAAAAAATAAAAAATAAAAAAAAGTTTAACCAAACGCATCCTAAGTGTTCAAATTTGTCTTTTTCTGGCACATTTGGTTCTCTTTGTTTAGTCGAACGTGGTGAGTCGAAAGCAAGACACGTAATGTACTGTTTTTAAACCTACAACCCTTTTTCATCCACGTGGGTTAGGTTACTGGACCCTGATCTCAACCACCAGGGTTTATGAAGATTCCGAGGACAGACTGCGAGGTTCACATCAAGCAGTTCCAATCAAAATGGCCAATCAGGCAAAAAGAAATCCGATAGCTGTTCAATTATTGATGATGGCCATGGAATGCTGTACAGTATTCTACGATTCTTAATACTATTTATCAATAAAAAAAGATATTTTTAGCATCGTGTTCACGCGTCTGTGCGTCTAAAATTTGTGCATAAAAAATTTCAGAGGAAAAGCAAATTCTGGTTTAAGAATTCCATTCATCATCGATGCAAAACATAGGGGGTCCACTGTTCCCAGTATCTAGTTTGAATCTACATGTCATTCTCTTCTGCTAACGCGCTAATTGATGTTCCAAAATAAGATAGTTCTGACACTGTTCCAATTCATCATAGGTGGATCACTCCATAATCGAGAGCTTTGCTCAAGGGGGGAGGGCGTGCATCACATCACGCGTGTACCCAACTAGAGCAATTTATGGTGGGGCAAGAGTATTCCTTTTCAACAACGCAACCGATGCTTCCATGACCGCCAAGTCACTCAAGATATGGCAGATGGACTCTGCATTCATTCACCCGTACTCAGCCCAGACTGAAGCCTTGTGATTTAATCTCTTTCAGCCTTCAGCAGCTCAGCCACGAAATAATCTATGTTCCATGTCATCCCGTTATCTGCATGCACTAATACCATTTGTCATGAGATTCATAATAGAATTGCATGTGATCCCATTAGAAAAGCCTGTAAAGTTTTCTTTTTTTTCCTTCTTTTTGCTCTTTCACTTTGGCGGTTTGCAAGCCTATTTTTATATTTTGTGTTTTTTATTTTTTTTTGATGTGCAATGTAGGAAATAAGATGCTTTCCCCATGTTATATTATTAATAGAGTTGAAAATAAATGGAAGTTTACCAATGGAAATTTACAATGTTAGAAATTGTAGAGGTGACTCTTTTCAGAGCGTTAGGTCTATTATCATATTTCTTGTCGGTCATCTAACCTTATGGTTTGAAGGCCAGTGGCAATTTCCTTTGCATATATCTTCCACGTTGGTACTGATGGATTGCCCGAGAGTGCATTTTGGCTAAAAACTATTTATTTCTCTTGAAGACTTTCCATAATTACAGAAGTTGGTTTAGAGGTTGGCACGTCTCTCCCTCACATGCTTTCAATTATGAAAGAGAGAGAGAGATTTTATAGAGCTTCCTCTGGAGAGGTCTAGGTTCTAGCATACATAACTGATATTAATTTTTTTAGATAAAAGAGAGTAATTTCTTGTTGTTGAGAAGCAGTCAGCTTGAGTGAATTTTATTAGCTCCTTTTTTTTTTCCATACAAAAATTCCGAACCAGCATTCTACTGGAATTAATTGCATCTTAAATTCTATATTTTATATTTCTTAAAAAAATTATATGTCCATGTCATCGTATGAGCAAAAAATTATTAGACGTATCAGATCCAACAAATAATCCAATACTCATCTATCCTTATATTTAAAAAGTTCAAAATCAAAATAGAAGTGAGAATTTATCCTATCATCTACCACTAGTATGCTCTACAATTTGGACTGATCCATCTAATAATTTTTGCCCATGTGAGCAGCGTCATGTTGGTCGTCACTCTCTAAGAAGTAGATCCTTCGAGTTTAAATCTGGAGTGGCGTACCCTGGTTGCTTAAAGTCTCTTGCCCCATTCTTGCTCTGTCAAATTGCCCAGGAAATTAAGTCCATCTCATTCAGAAATATAAATCCAAATAAGAAGAGTGTACAACCGACATTTCTCAAAAAATAATTGTTCAGGACCACAGCACGTCATTACTCGAGATCACATGTGCTGATTAGCCGTAGACCCAAATAATAGAGGCCAAGCCTGACGTGCACGTCCCGTGTTCTCAAGTTCTTGATTGCTAGCCTCTTTGATAGCCAAGTAACCCTCATAATTTTGCCTCTTTAAACCTTTTATTCCCAACTTGACATCGATGCTAGTGCACATAATTGCTACCTAAGCTAGCGAAAGCTTAGAGCCTATCCAAGAATTCGCATGATTGGCTGAAACTGATACAAGTGTTTGAGGCGTCCGGGAATCTTGTGATTCTTCATGTTTTTAAAATGTTTTTTGTAAAGCAGCAGTTTGGCTTTCGACATCAAAACTCTGCCTGTCTTATAGAGCCAAGAGATTGATGCAGAATGTCACCCAAAAACAAAGAGATGATGCAAAAAACTCCATATTTTCTTCATTTGTTAAATCTGGATTACATCTTATATCTTGTCTTGTCTGTTGGACAGCAAATAACATGGACAACCATGTCGAGCTGTCGGATTGGGGGCAGTCCCCGGGTTTTTAATGGACCGAGCCCAAAGACATTAGACTTAAGGGCCAGGAAATTGAGACAAGGGCGAGCTAAAAGTACTGCATGCTGTTTGGTCTTAGAACACAACCACGAATATTTCTTGCCGAGAGATTTCTTTTAAGTTTGGAAAGTAATAATCGCTTTTTCAAGAGCCTTCTCTTTCAGGATTGAAAGCATCAAGATCCTTCTCCTTGAGTTGATAAGCTCTTACTGCCGTGAATGTAGGCAACCATCCCTAAAGTATATACAAAGCTTGGGATTGGCTGCTAGTTTATATAGGAGTATCAGGAGCACCACTAAACCAGAATGTCCTAATAGGCCGAAACAAAGAAGGGTTTAAACTTCAGAAACTTGAACATTGTGGGCATGCAAATCCTCTGTAACTCTAGTTATAATATATATTTACACATCACCGATGGCTGGAGTCCCACACAACACCAAGATGCACTTAAATCAGAGGGTTTTCATAGAGTTCTACAAAGCACATGATCCTTTTGTTTTTACAATATTTTCGTGGGTTTTTGTTAGTTTTTTGTGTTTTATGCTTACATCTCATTCATTAAAAACCTTTCCTGTACCCCTTGGCTCTAGCCCATTTTCTTTCCCCCACGAGCGAGAGATATTATTGGTTAGAACAATTCTACTGTGTATACTCGACAACATTCAATAACAAGCCAGCACATCATCTAAGAAAGTTAACTTCTTTTCCTTTAAAAAAATAAAAATTGTCAGTTGGCTAATCATAGTTAATAGTAAATTTTTTTTTATTTAAAATTTTCAATCAAACTTGGATAATTATGTATCTTTCTTCAACAATAGGTGATGTGCTTGCTTGTTATTGGATGGTGTATGATATACATGATAGAGCATTTTAACCAATAATTTCTCCGCATGCGATGTGGAGCTGCCAAATAGCCAATTTATTTATTTTCTTTTGAGACTAAGAGGGGCTATTCTCTATCCACCTTGTGTCCACCCCTCACTTGGATCAGAGCCCAGACCCCTACATGAAAGAATGATTGATCTTTTTTTTTCAAGAGATTGCACCCTAAATAGATCTCCAAGTAGTCCAAACTCCTCCATTCATCCCCTGCACAGACCTCAAAGCAATGATTCTACCATCCAATGGTGGCTTTGCGTGAAGGAAGGTGAATCTTTCTTCTGCACGAAAGATACACCCCGACTCCGAATACAGACCGAGCCGTTGCTTGCAATAGCTTGTACCATCGGAACCAAAGTTTCAGTGGTCCGATCCACAATTTGTCCCTCTTATCTACTATGAACTCCTCTGTTTTGAGCTTCAGCCCATGAACCTGAGCTGGCGGCCTGGTGCTGTCCATGCAGCGAGTTTAATTTTGGCCGTTAGGTTACCTTTTTTAGGGCCAATTGAGCTACACTTAGTCGTGCTCATGAGGGGATCTTTCACGATCTTTTCCCACTTCTGTAGCGCTTAAAAGTAACACGACGTCGTTACCTTTCCCGAACAGGCCTGCTTTTTACCGTCTTTTCCCACTTTTGAGCAAAGCTGTCGGTGACTTTCCCTCAAGTTCACTCCTGTAATTTGCCCAAAAAAGAGCCTAATACTGTAACCCGTTCTGGAGCTGAAGTGGTGGCAGGGTCATACTCATACTTGTCTCCATTGTTATAATGCTCACCAGTGAATCACTGTAATGTGTCGATAGTGTTTGTACATTTAGACGTGACTAGATCCTAAGCAAATCTTGGTATCCTTGGTTCACTGTTGCCATGCTTTTGAATAACCTTCCAATGTTGCAAAATTTTCATGAGTAATGTTCAAGCAACATTTGACAGAGATATGCTTGTTTTAAAGTATGCAAGCGTCATCAATCTCTAGCAACTTTTCGACAGTAGGTTGTACATAACTCACTTCATGGCTAGTTGAGGCAGTTACAAGGAAACATTTTTAAAGATTGCCTGCTAGTTATCCATTTATATATCACCAACGGATTGCCATATTCGGCATGCTTTATGGCCGGGGGAGGCAGCTTAATTTGAAGGCACAGAATTGAAATACTTCTTGATAATTATCAAACCTTTTTTTGGATGCTGTAACCCTTAGCTCTTGTAGTAAGTGGCCCTAGATCCCTTATATGTAAATCTTTGGTTCCGTGAGCGGTTACTTTGTCTATCCTGGAACCTGAGCTCCAACCTAGGTAGGGATAGGGTTGAGTAGAGCTTAAAGGGCAAGAAATATCCCCTCCATCACACTTCTTAGTCATTCAAAGAAGAAAATATAACAAACTATCTCATCACTGTGTCATAAGAAATGAAAATCTAAATATAAAGTTTCAGATCAAGTCCTACAAGATCACTGCGACTCTGACCAAGTCACCACTTAAGCGTTTTGGTTTGAAATGGTAAAGGTGTCCGTGACAAGTTCTAGATGCAACCGAATCTCAAATCTACTATTTTCGCCAATTCTGCATTGGTGCTGACCACTATCAATTTTCATATGGCCTAATTGGGTTGGTAAAAGTCAAGTTTATATTAGATATTTTATATACTGAATTTGATTTTTGGATCTAATAGGAGCTCATCCGTGCTTCACTTCACCCTTAATTTTTTTCAAACTTCAAGTTTATAGCAGCAAAGGTCTTTAGATGATAACAAAACAATTTGCTTATACTCTTCAAACGTTGCTAATTTCATATGTTTTTGACATTGTTGCACCGAATCTTGCACTTTACGGGCCTCTTAATCCATTCCCTTTCATCATTGATCCCTGGTAGTCAAGTCCTTGGAAAGAAGAAGACAAATCCTGGATCTTATTTGTTGTTATGCCAAGGACATTTGATTCTTCTATAACCTTAGGAACTATTTGGTTGGAGGTAATCCGACATGAAAAAATGAATCTCATGTCAAATTATCATATTTGATACAAAATATAGAAGAGAGAGATGGTAAAAAAATTGATGGGTCTCATGTTTATTTTTTCGATGAAGAAGGTAAAACAAATACTATGGGGGTTGGTATTTGGTAAATTCTCAAGTGGTGTTAATCTATACTTGATAAAAATACTTCCAATGAAGTTGCATATATAATCATTGAATTTATTTTAATGTCTTACTAAATTCATTTAATAACAAATTTTTGTAAAGAAATTAAGATGGAGATGGCATTATGTAAAAGGCTATATGATTATAATTATTATATAAAAACTAATTAGAGATAATATCATTATCTTAATATTAAAAAATTATTTTATGTTGAAGGATATATTTATAAATTTGGTTATATTTTTATATACATTTATCTTCAATCAAACATAGTAATCTTTTTCTAGTATCATTTTTTGAAGTAATTTTTTCATCAATCAAATATAATAAAAAATATTTTTCTCCATAATTATTTTTTTCAGATAAATAATTTTTAAAAATTATCAAATATTCTATAATTTGATATATCCCAACCAAACAGATCTTTAGTATTATGCTTAGACAATAAAAGAAAACTAGTGGAAGAGCTGATTTATATAGATAAAATTTTTACCAAAATTTATGCAATTATGAAAAAGATAGAGATTAATATGTAATTATGGAAGGTCCTAGCACAAGCTAAACCAGTGTGGTCCACCCATCTGTTTTTTCTCACAGTATTGTTGTCACTCGATTTGATGAATGTGTAACACCCGGCCTAATTGGGCCTGAATCAAGCCTATATGAGGAAAAAAAAATCCGAAAGAAGACTCTCGTTGGAATCTTCTTCTTTTTTCCGTGACCGATCAGGAAAAGGACTCTTAGGGCCACTAGGAACCCTAGGAGGACCTCTATAAAATTCTCCTTCTCTCCTCCATGGCTAGCCACGACGAGCATCGGATTTCTCCTTTTATTTTTCTCGAATTTTTTCGTGGAAGCTGCGGATGACCTCATCGTGTTCATCTCAAATACTCACCGGAGACTTCACCGGAGTCGAAGGTAAGCCCTTCTTCTCTTTCCCTTCTTCCTTTCCTTCCTTTCCATGGCACGTGCACCCTCGTCGGCCATCGAGCTTGTCGGAAAGTCTATGAAAGGTAAACCCCTATTTTTATCGAGACTTTTTCCTCTCTTTTTTGGCCACCGATGCCGTCGATTGCGGCGTCTAATCTAGGATAGGATCCTTACCTCTTAGCCTTCCTTTTCTATGGTCTTGCCACCGGTGACTAACCAATGATCGAAAAATAAGAGGTAAGGGGCGGATCCCCTGTTTTTCTGATTTTCTCTAAATTTTTCGTCAGTCGAACCTCGTCGTCGCCTCCCTTTGCTCTGTCACCATCGATCAGACACCACCGCCCCTCGTCAGAGCTCGAGCCATCAAGCCCCTTCCCTCTGGTCCTCCCTCTGTTCGGCCAAGGAAGAGGAAAGGAAGAAGGAAAAGAGAAAGAGAAAAAGAAAAAGAAAAAGAAAAAAAAGAGAAAGAAGAAAAGAAAAAGAAAGAAAGAAGAAGAAAAGAAAAAAAAATAAAAAAAGAGAAAAATAGAAAAAAAGAATGAGAGAATTTTTTTTTTCTTTTCTCTCTCTTTTCTCTCTCCTCTCTTTACCTACTCTCTCTAGTTTTTCTCTCTAAATTCTCTCTCTAAATTTTTTCTCTCTTTTTATGGATTTTGTCTTTCTAGAGTCTTTCTCTCCCTCTCTGATTGCATCACGGACTCTAAGATAAATTTGAGATAAAAATATGATGATCAGAGATTGCTTCGAAATTCATGCAGTAGATTAGATCCCGGTCCGATCTATATTCGAAATTGGTAAATCAATCATAGTTAATTCATATTAAGTCATCCTGATAGGACCTCTGATGATCTCGACCATGATTATCTCATCTGAAGAATACGAAGATTCTCTCTCTATTTCTCTCTCTATTTTCTCTCTCTAAAATTTTCTCTCTCTTCATGAATTTTCTCTCTTTAAAAATCTTATGGATCAGTGGAGGGTCCAGATACTTAGATAAATCCTCATTTTGGATAATCCTAGGAGAAGTCCTGGATTTGTATTATTAGCATCGATTATCGATAATTTTTTTATATATAATTTTTATATTTGATCAGGATCATAAAAGATATAATTGTTTACATAAGATATCGAGTGGAATATCTTGTTTTAAAATTCATAAATCGAAGAAGAATATTGATTTCTATGCTTGGATCAGTCATCAGTAAAGATAAGAATTTCTGTACATGATCATCATTATATATGTGCTATTTCACTGTTGGTCTTACATCATTGGTTTTGAATTGTCGGATTTGAGATCGATGAATTTATTATATCTGAGATACTATTATTTAATTTTGAGCATGAGTATGTTATATCAATATATATGTATCAGAGATTTATGGTATGATTATATGGGTATGACATATCTAAATTGATCATAATTAAGTCAGAATTAATTTGATGAAATCAACACATAATGATTAAATAAAAAAGAGAGATATGGTATGGACTAGTCTTGTCACGTGGAACAGTCTGTCAGGAGCTTATGCCTGAGACAGCCTCCACTGGCTTATAGGTGGATCAGCCGGTCAGGAGCTCATGCCTGGGACAGCCCGCAGGAGCTTATGCCTGGGACAGTCTCTCACGGACTTTCGTACATAGGACAGCCGGTCAAGAGCTCATCCTGGGATAGCCTTGAAAGGCTTTTAAGTGAAAATTGATTCGGATGATGACTGAGGTACAGACTTGGTTAGTCCAGAGCCAGAAAGAAAAGGTTAAAAATCATGTGATTATGAAAAGAGAAATGAAAGATAAGACATGAAATAATTATTGAACAAAAGTGTTTCACCTGTTAACATATGATGATGCATTTCTTTTGACAAGACAGATAATTTATAGATGTTTGTATTATTCGGATATTGAACATGGGATTTTATATTTTATTACTTATTCTTATTTTCAGATTATATTATTATATCGGTATGATATTGAAATTCTTACTGGCTATAAAGCTCACACCCTTTCATCTTTCTTTGTCTTTTCAGAGTTACAGGATGTTTATGATTGGCTATGGCTTGGATTTATGAGTGAGCAGATGGATAGATAGAGTGTCATAATATCTGATCAGAGGATTGAAAAAATTTTAATTATAATTATGTAAATTTTATAAGTTATTATTGAAATTAGATATTATGGATGTTGAGGTTGTAATGAATTACTTTTGGCCTTGCATATTCTATAGGGCTTGCTCTAAGGAGTATGCGGCCATCATGTATCCGATCTGGATGTTGGGTTCAGGACGTAACATAATGGTATCAGAGCTTAGGTTTAAGATCACTAATAATTATGAAGTGATATCAAAAGTTTATGTATGATCAATAAGATGTGACAGAATGGTATCAGAACTTAGGTTATGATCATTGAAGATTATGATATAAGTGATTAGAATATGATAAATAATATCAGAGCTTAGGTTTAAGATCACTAGAGATTATGAAGTGATATCAAAACTTTATGCATGATCAATAGGATGTGACAGAGTGATATCAAAGAATATGACTGAAGTAGTATTAAAACTTTAAGGTCACTTGGGACTGTGACATTTTTAGGATTATAATTAATAGAGTATGATAGATAATATCAGAGTTTAAGATTATGATCATTAAGAATATGATAGAATGATGTTAGAGTTTAGGTTATGATTACTAGATAATATAACTTAAGGTATTTGATCTTAAAGTTATAATTATTCAGGATTGTGACTTTAGTGATATTTAAACTTAGATTATGATCAAAAGAAATATAATAGACATAAAAAAAAGATTCAATATTTGAATTTTGATTCAATAGATACTATGATAAAATTTATGCATAGATGGTATATGATAGAATTGATGAGTATATATTGGATTTCAATTAATAAGGTTGACCTAAGTATGAGAAGTATTAATCCTGAAATGAAGTGGGAGATATTGATAGGTTATGTTAGGTATACTCGATAATTTTGGAATGCTAAACTTATATGGATAGAAATCATGATAACTTTTCTGATTTTGATATTAATTTTTTGAGCATTATAAATTTTAGACTTATTAAAAAGGAAGTTAATTAGGATATGGTCTAAGAAAGAATTGTATCATATGATAGAGAAATATTTTTGAGTATTGAATATATAAGAGGATCATATATGAAACTCGAATTTAGATGAAAAATATGCTTGAATTTTATTATAAGAATATGAGATACGCATCTTGATAAAATCTTTGGTTATTCAAAATATCATATTCTGAATATGATTTTTTGATCTTTCAAGTTGCATTGAATTTTAAGTCAAAAGCTTACTTTTCTAAGTGGATCAAAGGTATTTTAATATTATAGTTAAATTAAAGAAAAAAATATTTTTTAGAGTATGATATATAGGTTATGATGAAATCTTCAATAATTCGTATTACCATCTTTGGATTAGATTTTTTTAATTTTTTTTGTAATTGTTGAAGATGGTGAAGTGTATTAATTATTCAAGTTAAAGTTTGAATTTCTGAATTGAACTAAGATATCTTGCTAGTATTAAATTTTGAATGACTTATACAAGAGATAAGATTTTGTATGGATTTATCGATTAATATTAAAGGTTATGATGAAGAGAGCTCTACAAGAAATAATCAAGTTGATTCTACTTACAAGGATATTGGCTTGAGTTCTTCTAGTTTGTTCGAGTCAGAGTTAATTCTTTTAAAAAGGAAGATTGATTTGAAAATTATCCAAATGATTGTAAGATAAATCTAAGGTTAACTCTGATTGATTCTAGACATGTTGAATTTTTGAAGAGGATGAAATTTATGTAATAATTTTAAACATAAGAAGTGGATCAAGATTTAATTTTGATATGCTATATCCAAAGATAGTAAAGATAAAGAAACTTAAAGTTTTACTCTAAGTTTTATATAAAATTTGAAAGTTGGATCTATCTTTGATTGATCTAACATACAAAGATATCTTTCGATAAATCCATACACTTTGGTAAATTAAGATCAAAGTGCACAGCAAAAGCGTGGTGGATTAAATTGATTAAAAATATTAAATTTTTTTGATTCAAAAGATATTATGATGGAATACATTAGTTGCAAATAAGGAAGGATTTTATTGATAATGAAAGCATGCTATAGATTTTGACCTAATCTGATCATAGTCGGATAATTTTTGTCTGTAGGTTGCTTCATTGTAGATAATGTCAAAAAATTCTAGATATCTCAAGTTTATTAATAGCTTGATAGTTTTGTTATTAGTTCAAACTTAGAATGTCTTGACACAGATCTCATATTTTTTTAAATTTAATATTGTTACTCGAACTGATATAGAAGATTGAGATTTTCATAAGATGAGAGTCTACATATAAAATTTGTTGGAAAGTCAAAAGAAAAAAAAATCGATGATTGTGAAGAGTATCCAATATTCGATCTTTCTTTATTTTTTACATCATAGGTAATCTGAGACAATTATGAACTTTGAGTGAAATATATTAGATAAATAACTAAGGTATTTTAATATAAGATCAAAATGTTACTGTTCTTCAAAAAAAAATCAGTATGAAGAGAATGAGTTTGAGACCTCACAGAATTTTATTATATCAAAATCTTGTGAAACAAGTATTATATAAGGCAAACTATTAAAAGTTTAAGAATGACATGAAGAATGTATACTTTGAAATATGTATCTCAAATAACATAAGTTAATTTTGAGGGCAAAATTATTTGAAGGGGAGGAGAATGTAACATCCGGCCCAATTGGACCCTGAATCAAGCCCATATGAGGAAAAAAAGAATCTGGAAGAAGACTCCCGTTGGAGTCTTCTTCTTCTTTCCCATGACCGATCAGGAAAAGGACTCCTAGGGCCACTAGGAACCCTAGGATGACCTCTATAAAATTCTCTTTCCCTCCTCCATGGCTAGCCACGACGAGCACCGGATTTCTCCTTTTATTTTTCTCTAATTTTTCTATGGAAGCCATGGATGTCCTCATCATGTTTATCTCAAATACTCATCGGTGACCTCACCGAAGTCGGAGGTAAGCCCTTCTCCTTTTCCTTCCCTTCCTTTCCACGGTATGGTGCACTCTCACCGATCATCGAGCTCGTCGAAAAGTCCATGAAAGGTGAACCCCTATTTTTACCGAGACTTTTTTCTCTCTTTTTTGGCCATCGGCACCGTCGATTGCGGTGTCTAACCCTAGGATAGGATCCTTACCTCCTAGCTTTCCTTCCCTATGGGTCTTGGCCGCCGCCGACCGGCCAATGATCGAAAAATAAGAGGTAAGGGGTGGATCCCCTATTTTTTTGATTTTCTCTAAGTTTCTCGCCATCGCCTCCCCTTGCTCTGTCACCATCGACCAGACATCGCCGCCCCTCGTCGGAGCTCGAGTCATCGAGCCCCTTCCCTCTGGTCCTCCCCCTGTTCGCCAAGGAAGAGAAAAGGAAGAAGAAAAAGAGAAAGAGAAAAAAAAAAGAGAAAGAAGAAAAGAAAAAGAAAGAAAGAAGAAGAAAAGAAAAAAAAAGAAAAAAATAAATAAATAAAAGAATGAGAGAATTTTTTCTCTCTTTTCTCTCTCCTCTCTTTACCTTCTCTCTCCATTTTTCTCTCTAAATTCTCTCTATTTTTTCTCTCTAGATCTTTTCTCTCTTTTTATGAATTTTATCTCTTTAGAGTTTTTCTCTCCCTCTCTGATTGCATCATGGACTCTAGGATAAACTTGAGATAAAAATATGATGACCAGAGATTACTTCGAAATTCATGTAGTAGATTAGATCCCGGTCTAATCCATATTCGAAATTGATAACATCAATCATGGTTAATTCATTTTAAGTCACTCTGATAGGATCCCTGATGATCTCGACCCTGATTGCCTCATCTAAAGGATACGAAGATTCTCTCTCTACTTTCTCTATCTAGTTTTTCTCTCTCTTCATGAATTTTCTCTCTCTAAAAATCTTATGGATCAGTAGAGGGTCCAGATACTTAGATAAATCTCGATTTTGGATAATCCTAGGAGAAGTCCTGAATTTATGTTATTAGGTTCGATTATCGATAATTTCTCTATATATAATTTTTATATTTGATCAGGATCATGAAGAGATACGATTGTTTGCATAAGATGTCGAGTGGAATATTTTATTTTCAAAATTTATAAATCGAAGAAGAACATTGATTTCTATATTTGGATCAGTCACCAGTAAAAATAAGAATCTCTATACATGATCACCATTATATATATGCTATTTTACTATTAGTCTTGTATCGTCGGATTTGAGATCGATAAATTTATTATATCTGAGATACTGTTATTTGATTTTGAGCATGAGTATGTTATGTTAATATATATGTATCAGAAATTTATGACATGATTATAGGATATGACATATCTAAATTGATCATAATGTAAGTCAGAATTGATTTGATGAAATCAATACATAATGATTAAATAAAAAAGAGAGATATGGTATGAACTAGTCTTGTCATGTGGAATAGCCCGTCAGGAACTTATGTCTGGGACAGCCCGCTAGGTGTTTATGCCTGGGACAGCCCCCACTAGATTATAGGTGGATCAGCCGGCCAGGAGTTCATACCTGGAACAGCCCGCGAGGAGCTTATGTCTGGGACAGCCTCTCACAGGCTTTCATACGTGGGACAGCCGGCCAGAAGCTTATCCTGGAACAGCCTTGAAAGCTTTTAAGTGGAAATTGATTCAGATGATGACTGAGGTATAGACATGGTTAATCCAGAGCTAGAAAGAAAATGTTAAAAATCATATGCTTATGAAGAAAGAAATGAAAGATAAGACATGAAACAATTATTGAACAAAATGTTTCACCTGTTAACATATGATGATATATTTTTTTTGATAAGATAGATAATTTATAGATGTTTGTATTATTCCTGATATTGAATATGAGATTTTATGTTTTATTGCTTATTCTTATTTTCGGATTATATTGTTATATCGGTGTGATATGAAAATTCTTACTGGGCTATAAAGCTCACACCCTTTCATCTTTCTTTTTCTTCTCAGAGTTACAGGATATTTATGATTGGCTATGACTTGGATTTACGAATGAGCAGATGGATAGATAGAGTGTCATGATGGATAGAGTGTCATGATATCTGATCAAAGGATTGAAAGAATTTCAATTGTAATTATGCAATTTTACAAGTTATTATTGAAATTAGATATTATGGATGTTGAGGTTGTAATGAATTACTTTTGGCCTTGCATATTCTTTAGGGCTTGCTCTAAGGAGTGTGCGGCCATCACGTATCCGATCCGGATGTTGGGTTCGGAGTGCGACAGAATGAATGACTATAATTATGATGGTAGATGTGGATGGATGAATTGTACACTATTGTATACATCAATAATATTTTTCAAATCTATATTTATTTGATTTACAATGAAAAGCATGCATGTGCCTACTCAAGGCCAACAACCTGCACGTAGATATGAAACTTTTCCCAAAAGTGAAAATGTAGCATTTATGCTAATTAATTATCAAAAGTATGAATCCTCTATGATGCATGTTTAATTTGCATTGCAGAGTTTGGCATGATGTTAGATGGCTGCTATCAGGAGATAAACGGTCATCAAATAAAATGCCCTTACATGTAATTCATGGTGCTTCTTATTTGATGGCTATTCATTTTTTGATAGGGGCCATCAAATGTTCCTGCAAATCCGATAATGTGCACCATAAAAGATCCTATGTCAGTTGCCAAACCCTACACTTCGTTTCTAAGCGCATCAAAACCATTCGGCATGATCCTGACATAGCCCAAAATTTCTTTATTTTCTCACGACATCCTCTAGGCATTCCTTTGGTGGCTCCATCTGTATCACAAGACCTATTGATAACATGATGAGCCAATATACTTTCTAACACCTGCAGTCAAAACTTTTGGATGTGGGTTTTGATATCAAAATTTCTATGGCTCTTCCTCTCCGGTTCTTCGTAGCTCCAAAAGACTGCCAATGTGAAAGTCGAGCACATTGACTTTAATAAAGGGACCTGTGTGGCCACAGCGGAAGAAAGTAGAGGAGTCTTGCCGAGTAAGCTAAAAAAAGCGAGCAGGACTAACAGTAATTAGATCCAACATGTCGGACATAAAATCAAACATGTTTGTTGACAGGCCTAGCAGAGATGCTATGGTTGTTGCTCTAGATATTGTAGGGAGTGGAGTCAAACAAAATGTTTTTACATGGAATGTATTCAATAAATACCATAAGGATTCTATTCTGTTCTTATCTGAAGGATTAGTTTGTTCTGAAATTTCAAGGCTTCACCCATAAAAGAAATAAAAACTCATGCAGGGCCACAACACATTGAATTCATAGCACAAACAGGCCCATGGTTGTCCCGTGAAATATGGACTCGTGTGTCCGCTTCATTGTCCCGTGAAATCTTGCGGCTCACTAAAATCTCCGAGACAATCATAGCACTTCTGATCTTTCTTCAGCATTTGCATTGTGAAGTGTTTCCTTTATTCTAATTATGTGCACAGCATTCTGGTTTGCAACGGTGGTAATAAACCAAGTAGGATCCCCTTCTACTGAAAGAAGATATCGCCATCGCCATCAGTCGCCCTATTGACATTAACTTGATAATTAGATCATCACCTAAAGGTTAGTCTAACTCATTTTGGTAGGATGGAAGACTGATCAAACCTTATTAGGATGCAAAATGTTTGAGTTGAAAATAATTTGCACTTGCACCATGTGTTCCTTTTTCACACCATAGGTAACCTTTCAGGATCTATCATTTTTGTTCATGTAAAAATGAATCTCATATCAGATTATCATGTTTGATATGAAAAATGGAAGAGAGAGATGGTAAACAAATTGATGGGTTCTAAATTTATTTTTTAGAGAAAAAGGTAAAACAAATTAATATCACAGAGTTGGTATTTGATAAATTCTTTAAAGATCGTAATTTACACTTGATAAAAATATCCTCAATAAAACTACATATATAATTATTAAATTTATTATGTGTTCCCAAATTCATTTAATAAAAAATTTTTATAAAAAAAACTAAGATATAGATGACATTATGTAAACAGTTATATGATTATAGTCATTATATAAAAATTGATTGGAGATGACAAAACTATCCAAATATTAAAAAATATTTTATGTTAAAGAATATATTTATAAATTTTATTATATTTCTATATAAGATTATCTCCGATCAAATTTAGTAATTAATTTTTTTTCAATATCATTTTTGAAGTAAATTTTCTATTAAGTATAGTTTAAAAAAAATTTCATAATTATTTTTTTTAAAATAAATAAATTTTAAGAATCATTAAATTATCTCATATCTGATACATCTCAATCAAATGGACCTAAATATGAGTTAAAACGAGGTAAGTCACAAACCTTAGCAGGGAACCGAGCCCATACTGTTGTCTCTTTTCTTTCCTGCAGTGGCCTCCTTCCAGCGCATTAGGTTGAGCATCTTTACAGTGATTAACCAAGGCCCATCAGTTAGACTGGCTGCCGTGTCTGTTTGATTTGAAAATTTAAAAACATAAACCTCATTAGCCATGTCAGCAGACAAAATGTTCGCTGGTAGACCGCATCCTGCTTGGCTGCAAGCGGATCTCATGATTCTCATCTTCCCAAAGTATTTTTCCTGAAAGAGAGAACTTCCATCGGGCTCTTTTCCCTGCCAAACAGAGCTTACGATGATTAAAGTCGTGCTGCGTGACGGAGGGGAGCGTGGAGGTGACCACACTCCCGGTAAACTCACCGTGTCAGATCTACCAGATCAGATTTCGTAATAGCTGGCTGGACTCCGGACGAAGCGGGAAAATAAGTGCAGGGACCCACGGCCTGTCGCTGCTGCACATGCCTCCACAGACGTAGCAAAGATCAAGAGTTCTATATGTCACATCACGTAGCTAAACAACGAGTAACTCGTAGACACGTGGAGCTGCAAATTGCTGGTAGCCTTCAGAGCCATGCTCTGAGTTGATGGTTATCGTTTGGTTTGCACAGAAGTGTACAGCTGACCTTCTGCCGTCCCTACATCCACTGGTGATTCGCTGGCATCGTTGTCGGCCAATCAAGATTCAGGATATTCTCCGCACTTTCCATCCACGCGGGTGCTTGAAGGGGAACACCATACGCCTCAAAGCTGCAATCTTTGAGTGCCAAGTGTCCTCCTACCTGTGACTAAGGGTTCAGGTCTGCTGCAAAGCATCGAGTATTAAATTTGATGATGTGTATTTTTCCAATTTCCATCATATATACTCAGCCATGCAAGCCTCAAAGTTTGTCGTTTATTAATTGGAGATAAAGGTTATACTTGACATTTATCCTTATCCAATGGAGAGGGATTGCACGACCAGTGGAACCAAATTTTTTATATTGCATGAAACAAGATGATAAAGGAGCAATAGGACCAATATAGGAAGGAAAAAAAAAAAAAGAGAGAGAGAGTGATTGCAACAATCAGAGACACCTACTCTCAACGCTCCACTACTACGTCTGTTTCTGCCTGCTAGCTACCTTTTCTTTTTTTTTTTTTTTCTTTTTATTGTTTTTTTTGGATGGTGGAAAAGTGGAAAGCTTTATAAAGATGAAAAAGCTATTAATTACAACATTCTATCACACAGACACCTTCAACAGTGGAGCCAGCTAAGAAAGCTACAGCCGTTAAAAATCTGACAAGGACCACACATCACGGGTAATTTACAAGATTTGATTACCGTATACGAAAGGTTGGGAGTATCACAGCTTGGTGTACCCTCTGACCTTTAGCAATCAGCCTTGTATCCAAGGTTAGTGCGGGCAAATAAAAGAGGTATAGCGGAGTCCCCAACAGCAACAAAAACTGAAAATGGTAAGCAACAAAAGCTAGCTTTCCTGCTAGCTACTTGTAGCATAATATTGCAACGTGGCCCCAGGTGTTTCTTCATGCGGTTCCCAATTTGACATGGCATGGAGACTTACGTAATTCACAATAAAACGTGCGATTGTAACAGTTTAGATCGTCATGCATTGCGTTTGTAATATCTGACGGATGATCGCTACCGTCTGGGAAAATACTTCTTCGTGATATACATATTTTCTTGATTAAGTGCATTACATGAGAAAAGGGGGTTTTTGGTGAGTTATATCTAATTCTTCGCAACTAATTGTGACGGGCCTAAATTGTTCCTGGACGTGTGGGATGAAGTTATCGTAGTTCACCATGTCAGGCACCACTTTTTCCCCACGGTTTGGAAAATAAAATAGGCATGATACAGAGCCACTGGGTCCTCAATAACATCTTGGTTATGTTATGAATTTTTAATAAACCAAATGATAGTTTCAGATAAGAATTTATTTACATTTAGAACCAAGTATTGCTGTAAGGTATAAACCAACGATGTGGTTTATAAAATCATGCAGTGCAAGTAAGTAGGCTTGTGTTTGTTTGGTCGTATGTATTTGTAGTGTTTGAATCAGGTTCTCGAAGCTTGAATCAGATGTTTGTTTTGTAATATTGAACTCAAAATTAGGCCAGTTCTATTATTTATCTTGCAACATGTTGATACATGAGAAGCGCAACTTTGAAAAACTAAAATTATCATTGAATCACTATTTCTAATAGTTATAATTAAATATTCTTTAAACAGCTTATTTATAAGGAGAGAGAGTGAGGAGTATGAGTGTTGTTAGAGCGATATTAAATGCACTTGAAACTTGATCTTGGGGGCATGAGAATCCTTCAAAAATTGAATTCAATATTTTTATATGATCAAGAATGTTTTAAACTTAAGCTTAGCTATGAGAAAGCAAACAATTGGAATTGCCTACTTTTGTAGGTCCTCGTCACTTCCCCATGACGTCCTTGATTGTTAGCTAAAACGTGCCACTACAACGAGGTCAGGTGTTCGAATAGTGTTGGAAGAGGAGAGAGGAAAGAGAGAGAATGAGGTTATTATAATAAGGCGTACATCCTCAACTATGTGAAGAAAAATGCATCACATGATGGATGTGATTGATAGCCGGTGGATTATTAAGGAGTGCCACATCAGTTATCTATTGGAAAAAGAATAAATTTTACTACAAGTTTGAGCCAAGCATCCTTTTTCTTTAGAATCAACCACCTTGGTCTATCTTACGTACGCTCAAGTCTCACGATCAATATAAATCTATATATTGTATCTTGATTCTCATATACATATATATCTTTTCTCATATATAAGCATAAATTTTTCTTCAATTTTTCTTATTGTAAATATTTTCTACAACTAAAAATCCTGTCAAATACCACCTTATATTTTATTTATTTATTTTCAAGAAGTAATTTAGTTTTGAAGATTTTAGATAGTTTAGCCCTTGATCACATGTGTTGACTAAGTACCAATATATATATATATATATATATATATATATATATATATATATATATATATAGCGCGCGTGTTAGTTGAACTTTGTCTAAATATACTCTACCACTGGACCATAATGCAACAGTTTGAGAATTTTAAATCCAAATCGTTTCCGTAAAGAAAAAAAAAATCCGTAAAAGCAGACCATCACCTTCATTTTAGCAATCCTTGAAACCATCCATGATTGCATGGGGGTCCAATTTTAGGCTTTCACTGTAGGTGCGGTGTCCGTGGAGTAGCTCAGAAATAGACCACCACCTTGCTCATCTGTTGTTGAACGGTTTAAACACTAAAAAACTCTATCACAGCCCAAGCAGCAGGTAGCTAAGGCCAGTGCTCTCTGCGCTCCGTACTCCAATCCGGGGAGCAGCCTGCAAGGCACTCTGATTGCGGTAGCACACTTTGCTCCTTTACGTACTCCTCATCCTCATCCTCATCCATTCCTCTCTCTCTCTCTCCCTCTCCCTCTCCACTCGACCCTCTTCACGCCTCCCCCGTACGCTCCCATTTGCACGCGAACGTGAGCAGCCAGTAATGTGAATCCCAGACACTCCGACTCGTAAGCAGGCGACCGCGTCTTACATTCCCCTCCTCTCTCCGATTCCTTGGACTACCCTGGAGGTGTGGTGAGATAGTAGAATGGCGGAGCGGTGGTGGATTCCGGCGGCATTGGTGGCGGCGGTAGTCTGGGCGTCGATGGTGGTCGTCCCCTGCTCTGCTGAAGATCCGTACTCCTACTTCGACTGGGACGTCTCCTACATCACCGCTGCCCCCCTTGGCGTCAAGCAGCAGGTCTAGCCTTTCCCTTCTTTCATCTTGGGAAACGTTTATGCTTCGACTTCACATGAAAAAAAAAAAAAAAAAGGAAAAAAGAACAAAGAAACGTTTATGCTTCGATAACTTCACCCCCCATTCTTTTCCCACTTAATTTATTTTTCAAAATTGTTTCGTCTCTGTTTCTTTTCTCTTTTTTCCATAAGTTGCGTAATTTATATTTTAGATCCGCAAATGACCTCACCTGGAATAAATGAACCGCAAATAACGACCATATCCCAACAAAAGAAAGTTTGGTAAGAGACTCCAGGCTTAATTCCACTTCCATTTTCCCTCTTCATATTTTGCTTGTCTCTATCCTAAAATTGAGGCAGGGCTTTGAGTTCCTTTGCATAATTTTCGGAATCCATTCAGCAATTAAAACTATTTTTTTAAAATAAAGCCTCTTTTTTTTTCCCCTCGTTTCTCTTTTAACTTTTTCCTTCCCTCGAATCCCTTTCCTTTATTGGTGGCAGGTCATAGGTATCAACGGCCAGTTCCCCGGTCCGATCGTCAACGTGACCACGAACTGGAACGTTGTCGTCAACGTTCTCAACGACCTGGATGAGTCTCTACTCCTCACTTGGTATGCTGCCGACCCTTAGCCTCCCATTCACGCATCCCCTTTCAAATTTCTTATGGTGATGAACACTGGATCTTTAAATGTGTTATGGTGGTCCTAGGAATGGCATTCAGCACCGCAAGAATTCTTGGCAAGACGGAGTGTCGGGCACAAACTGCCCCATCCCGTCGGGATGGAACTGGACATACCAATTTCAGGTGAAGGACCAGATTGGGAGCTTCTTCTACTTCCCCTCTCTAAACTTCCAGCGAGCGGCCGGTGGGTTCGGCGGAGTCACGGTCAATAACCGGGATGTCATCGCCGTGCCCTTCGGGAAGCCGGATGGGGACATCACCCTTTTCATGGGGATTGGTACACCAAGAACCATACGGTCGGTACAATTGAGAAACTTTAACAAAGAATGCCTCATATGAATTACTGAATTGTGGCTTTAGAAGGTTGACATGAAGTTTTGGGTGGTTTAGGACCTGAGGAAGGCTCTTGATGAAGGAAAGGATCTTGGGATGCCAGATGGTGTTCTTATGAATGGGAAGGGCCCATATCGATACAACAAGACACTTGTTCCGGCTGGTATCGAGTATGAGTCGATCAATGTTCATCCCGGTAATCAGCCTTGCTGTTGATGATTCTATATTTCTGTGGATATGAGGCATTTTCTGGTTCTGCCATTTAATTTTGTGATATGCTGAGTTGGTGCTTTTACTCCTAATAGGAAATTGCTCCGAAGGTTGGAATTTATGTATAACCTAGAAACTCTACTCCATTGTCCATTCAGCTTAGACTGATGTTTCTATAGCAATTTTCATAAATTATGTACACATAGCCTAGCTGCGTGATTTCATCAAATAAATTAATTAATTAAAAAAAAAAAAAAAAACTTGGCAAGTCAAAAGTTGATACCATATCTTGAATTTAGGCCTCGACCAAATGGATAGAGTATAAAATGTACTGCAATGCCATATGCTTGGTTATATCAGAAGTTCACAAAAGCATATATATTGGCACAAATTTAAGGAACTAAAATCTTATATGCTTTTCTGATTTAGGCATATGATGGCTGACTATGTTTTGGCCTTGGAGCAGGCAAAACATACCGTTTCCGTGTGCACAATGTTGGCATCTCTACTAGTCTGAACTTCAGAATCCAGAATCATAACATGCTACTTGTAGAGACAGAAGGCTCATACACTGTGCAACAGAATTACACCAACCTAGATATTCATGTAGGGCAGTCATACTCGTTCTTGGTTACAATGGATCAGAATGCAAGTAGTGATTACTACATTGTGGCGAGTGCTAGGTTTGTGAATGAGTCACGTTGGACAAGAGTTACTGGTGTTGCCATTCTGCATTATTCAAATTCCAAAGGCAAAGCATCTGGTCCTCTTCCAGATCCTCCTCAAGATTTCTACGACAAGACTTACTCAATGAATCAGGCAAGATCTATCAGGTCTGTGTTCATTTTCGAATATGGTTCAATTTATCCGTTATTTGCAGGTGTAGCTCGGCCTTTTTTCCTCAAAATGTTGATATCTGTGCTCCTGCTTCTTCATCATAAAATGGAATTTGTGGATTATATCACTTTGCCACTTTATATCTGTCACTATGAAGGCTCCTGGTTTTGACCATGTCTATATCTGAGCCTGTTTATAAATAAAGCATATGACTGATCCCTGTTATTTGTAATGCTTCTTATTGTCCTTCCACCCACGGTTTTTTCTTTGTTTCACTTCTTGTTTGATAGGTGGGTCTTTTTGGTGTATTAAGAAGAGCTTTGTGTGTTATCTCACTTTAAGTGGTATTGATGGGTGATTTGGGTACCTGTATTTTTGTTTCTTTCTTTCTTCTCTCTCTTTTCTGAAAGGAATTTTTGGGGAGTGGGGGGAGGGGGGGCAGGGGGTTCGGTTTCCTCACTACTTGCATGTTTACTTGTTCTCCTTTTTATTATATATGACTTCCTAGCCTTCATTCTGAGAGTTCATTATACTCTATCAGGTGGAATGTAAGTGCTGGTGCTGCACGGCCCAATCCTCAGGGATCTTTCAGATATGCTTCAATCAATGTGACCCAGGTGTATTTAATGAAAAATACACCACCAGTGGTTATTAATCGAAAACGTCGATCTACAATCAATGGAATTTCATATTCTCCTCCTGCAACGCCACTGAGGCTTGCTGACCTGTATAACCTCAAGGGGGTATACACACTTGATTTCCCCACAAGGCCACTCAAGGGTGCTCCTAAGCTTGGAAAGTCTGTGATCAATGGTACATTCAGGGGATTCATGGAAATCATATTTCAGAACAATGATACTAAAGTCCAGACTTACCATATGGATGGATATTCATTTTTTGTTGTGGGGTATGGACTGCATCTCAGTTCATATTTACATGTGTATGCATGCATTTGCTCACTTATCTTGATGCTAACAGCATGGGCTTCTGTTAATTGCAGGATGGACTATGGAGAGTGGACAGAAGATAGCAGAGGAACATACAATAAAGGGGATGGTGTAGCACGCTGCACGACACAGGTGTAGAGCTTCAAAGTCTCCTCTCATTCTCATGCAATCTGATACAAAGATTAAGTTATCATCCTTGTGCATTCTTAAATCTGCCTGTTTATGAATCATCAAATTTACCTGATAGTTTGATTATCTTTTCTTTTCTTTTTTTTTTTGGTTAACATCATCAGCATATGCTTCCTAAGATAGGTTTGTTTTATAGCGATACTTGTGATGTATCTAATACATCTGCATCATTCATTTAGCAACGCTCCTTAAAAAAACTTTATTGACTGAGATTTCAATTGGCAACTCAAATACTATTTTTGGAACTTTTAAAGGTCACCAAATATTATCCTACATCTGGTCGTAAAGCATATTGTTTTATATGCTTTTTATTTCATTCTAATATAAAGAAGTTTTTCTGGATCTAGCCAACTGCTTTTTTATTTCAGAATTTCAGCTGCACTATTTCTCCTTTTTCCATTTTTATTTTTTTAAGAACTAGGATGGGAAGCTGGCCTAAATCAGGGTGACAGATTCAAACTTGTCACAGGTACCCAACACCAAGTAACTTCACCATCTCAAGTATTTTTCACTAGTCAAGTATGATACTCTTGTTAGATCCTACATATTTTTGGTTTGCAAACAGCAAGCATGAATTATTAGAGTTAACACCTTTTTTTCACCTTATATGTTATCCTTTTCGTCTTAGTTCGAAGAGGACATATGCTTTTGCTGTTCTCTGTTTTCCCCAGTGTCAGTTTAAATCCTTTGTTGCTTTCCTTGTCTATGAGTCGATATGTTAAGCAACTATGAACTTACTATTTCTTAAACACTCTTGGTTATTAAAGTTACTAACCATATGGGTTAAGGTGTGGTTATCAGTTGTTTAAGCTTTTGTATATTTGTGTCTTGTGGATGACTTGATTGTTTTGGAAATCAGTGAGGTTTCATATTGAACGGAAGACGAGATATCTTGAAGTATAAAGGCCTTTTTGGACTTTGCATGCCCAAACATATCATCCTGAAACATTTTATTTTCTAGTGGGAAAGATGGAAGCAATACCATAAGGAAATGTAGAAGTTGCGGGATCAAAGGAGATTTTGGAATCTATCATCCCTAAATTTTAGTGTTAATGTGGCTTGAATTTTGGATATTTTCATGGGCCCGAATTATGATCCGACCCGAAGAGCCCACATTGCGACCCGAATGGAATATTTTGTGAGGTCTGTGGTTGTACAGACCAGTATAAATATTGTATTTTCTGTCAATCTCAGTAGTTTTTGTGAGAGATTTGGAAAATTATATTGGGGCTAAGGTTTGGAGAATTCTGAGTGACTGTATCTCTCTCTTTTCATCGTAGTGGAATTTTTTCTCTTGTTTTGCCCATGGACGTAAGCTTTACAGCCGAACTATGTAAATCTTGTGTCCATTTTTCTTCTCTTCTCTATAGGGATGCAAAATCGATCCGACCCGATGGGTATGCACCCTACCTAAATCCGGTCAAATCCGAAAAATAGAGTTTGATCGGGTTTGGGCAAAACCCGAAATCTGTAGCACGGGTATGGGTAGGGTATGGGTAGTGCTGTTTTCTACCTAAATCCGAATCCGAACCCAATCCGAACCTACGGATATGGGTAATATCCGAGCCCATACCCGCATATATGTATTTATAATTCTGTTTTGATAATTCTGTTTTGGTTGATAATATGCATAAAATTATTTTGATTATTTATATGTTATATGTTGAATTGTAATTCTATTTTTATGTTTGATTTTATAAATCTGGACTTATAAATTATGTTCTATGTTGAATTGGTAATTTTGTTTTGATTGATAATATGCATAAAATTATTTTGATTGTTTATTTTTTTGGGTATGGGATAGGCATAGGGCGGGGATAGACATGGGGCGGGTATGGGAAAATGGGTTATCCGTGGGTATCTCCGAACCCATTGGGTATGGGGATGGGTATCTTTTTCTTATCCAATCGGATATTGGGTAGAGTTTGAGTATAAGGTATTAAGTTCGGGTTTGGAGATGGGTAGTACAATATCCGATCCAAACCCTATCCATTGCCATCCCTACTTCTCTATTCTGTGTGATTGTGCGAGTCTGTGTGTGCCTTATTTTGTACCTGTTTTAACATTTAGGAATATGAAAACTTTTACTTGGAATTTATGATCCCAAATTTTTGGTATTGTGGCTATTTACAGTTGAAGTGTGCTTGTTTTGCAACTCATTTTGATCACAACTGGAAGCAGGATGGTGGATGGCAGGCATCTGATCTTATCTGATACCCCTCTGCTTATCGCACCCTTCCTGTGAACTGTATTCTGGAACGGTGCAATAAACTGGGGTTGTTGGATCTTATTCAATTCCTCCACTCTGCCATCCTGCTTTGCATCGCAGTCGCAATGGTCTGTGAGGCAAACCCATTCCATTTCCATACTCCCAAAATCATTCTAAATGCTCTTTGAGATACCCTCCTCTTTCCTTTAGGTCCCTTGTCAGGAGGTTATGCATAGATAACCCAATCCAGTGGCCAGTGGCCAATGTCCAAACAGGCTCCAAAGCATTCATCTCATACGGTATCAAGATGTTGAGTCATTCAATACATGGATTTCAAGACTATTATGCCTATATTGGAACATTCAGAAAAAATTTTCTTTGACGTGAAACTTTTCCTGGGTTTTTTGACTAGGATATTGTTGCAATGTATGTTTTTCTGTTCTCTTTTAATAATTGCTGTGTTAATTTACAAATTGCTTTTTGCAAAAAGAAGCGACAAATGTATGTTAGTGAAGAAATTCTGTTTAGGCTGCCAAAGAAATGCATTTTGGTTTCTTGCCTTTGTTTGTGTTCTTCTAGAAGCTTCATCAATATTTTCTGAAAAGAAAGACCATAGAACAAACTAAGGAAAATGTACTCCTTTTGTCGAGTATTTCCCCGAGAGACTCTTTAAAAGCTCTTTTCCAACATGGCATTGTAATCACTAGATATTGCCTAGGATTTAAATAATTATAGAAAACCAAATGGTATAGATAGGACCAGATGGCATAGAAAACCAAGGAAGTGTCTGGCACTCTTTGTGCACTGCTGCAGTGGTAACTCTGCAATTTTTTATGATATTGATGACCAGATCATAACAGGGCTACTCTTCTTTTTAACAATATTCTTTGTTCAGAACTCGCATATTGCCTTTTTATCTACCCATTTCCGTTATTCAGACTAGTGTTTGGCATATGAAATGAACTCAAGAGAAGTATGGGTTGCTATCTTTTCCAGAGCAGGACATGCAAAATTGGACTATTTTTTCAAATTCATATGTGGCTGAATCATGTTACTAGGTGGTGGGATTCCTGGAGCAATAATCAGGACATTGTCTTTAGACATTGTGGGGGCTGCAAGGGACTTTAATATGAACATTAGTCTGACAAGAGGGCTTCGAAGTCCAGCCCTGCATGGCCAGATTCTTGTGTGTTCATGTCATTTTTTCTAATGGTTAAATTATTATAGTATTCAGTATCCGAGTATCCATTTTGATAACGTAGTCTTTGAAAATATCCTGGATGCATGACATGTTCTTTCTGTATGATTTGTAGCAGACATTGTCAAGGTCACTGTTAATTGCTCTGTTGTTCTATAGATGATTGTGTTCTTTAGGAAATGCATCCCAATGCACTGTTGAGTTCATTCAGTAGTTGTTTTTTTTTTTTGGGTGCCATTTTGGATGCTGGAATCAAAAACATGTTGAGTTGTTGCTTACTGTCATATCTTCACTTAGTAACATGTCTGCAAACAATATCCTCAGGTTTTCCCAGGAGCATGGACTGCAATCTTAGTCTCTCTGGACAATGTGGGCTTCTGGAACGTGCGAGCGCAAAATCTTGATTCATGGTACCTTGGGCAGGAAGTCTACATAAGGGTTGTCAATCCAGAAATGACCAACAAAACAGAATTGCCTGTGCCAGATAATGCCCTATATTGCGGTCGCCTCCAAAAGTATCAGAAGTATGTAAACAAAACCTGCATATTTATCTTTTTTCTGGAAAATAGGCTTGCTAACATGATCCATGTATCTTGTTTCTTGAAGTTTGCAATTACTGATATTTTGGTTATTTTCAAAAATTTTCAGAGTGCAGACTCCTCATCACAAAGTAACTTCATCTTCTTCACTTCCATATGTAAGAGGCACTTTGCTCATTCTGATGCTGCTTCTGGTTTCGGTTGCTGTTTTGCCATAAAAAGTCCGATTTTCTTTTGTGGAACATTCTCCGATGAGCAATTGTGATTTAGTTTGTAGGTTGTGCATCTTTTGTTGTTGATGTGTTCTCTGTGATTTATAACTTGTGTCCTTGATTGTGCCCATCTAATTTTCAGTTTGGGTTCTTGTGGGGGACCAACCATTCTTTCCACCTCGTGTTTGTGTACCAGTTATTTATAGCTTGTATTCTGTTTGGCTATGTAATACAAGTTTCGTTGTCAATTTTAATGAACTTGCATCCGTGAGCCAAGGTTTCCATCTGTCTTCTTTGATCTTGTGCTTTCACTAGCCATTGTTCTTGGTATTCACACCAAAGTGTGGATAAGAAACCGAAGGAGCGCCAGCGTTTCTCCAGGTTGGGATATGAGAGGCATGCATGTTAGCTATCTCAACAAAAAAATATAAATAACGAAACATGATGGTCACTCTAGTTGGTTCAGTTTATCATTCTATTGTTGGCATCCTATTTTTATTTTATTACCCCAAACCATAATCATAAATGATGTTGGGTGGATGTCTGGTCAAGGCACCACCTCCCAAGATCTTTTCAGTACCACGCGATGCAGCAGGAAAAAGAAAAATAAAACAAAAAAAAAAAATCAAAATACGTGGATCAGTCACAAAAGGGTTCGTCTCCACGGGACATGCAAATTTCACTATGAAAAAAAAATTTACAAGAGGAGACCTCACCTCAACCCTTGTACACCCAATTCTCTCTCACTAGAAGTTCCCCTCACAAAAGCTCTCTCTCTCTTGAAGACCCCCTCTGAATCCCTGAAGTGTCTGGCGACCGCTGTCCAGGAGCTCCTGCTCCTTCTCTCTCACGCTCTCGCCTCTCTCTCTCCTCTCGGGTTTGTACGAGCTTCGTACGGCACAAAAATCGATCCACCGCCTCTTTGTTCGTCACAGAAGCCTTTTATAGACCTTAATCACTACTTAGATCATGATTAGGACTCCTTAATCAACCCAAATCACGTCCCAAACTGTCGGATCAAGACGGGAGTCACCCATACCGTCGGATCGCGCTCCGGTCCACGGAATAGTGTCGTGGACCGCGAGAAACGCGTGGAAAATGCCCACGCGGTCCACAGGCCCCGCTGTGGACCGCCGGTCCACGGTGGACTGGGCAAAGGGGCCACAGGCCGTTGGGCCTGGGCCGCGCCTATGCGCGGGCCTGCACGCGGACTGGGCCGCACGCCCTCCTGGGCCGGGGCCTAGGTCGCGCGTCCCGCACGCCGCCGCCTGCGGCCGCGCCGCTGCCGCCCGCCGCCGGTCGCCGGCGGTCCTCCGCCGCCTCGAATATCGTGCCGACTTCAAAAGCTCGTATCTCCTCCATTCGAGCTCTGTTTCGGATGATCTTAGTCTCGTTGGACTCCATTTTTCCCGCGAACCTCGCTGTGGGCTCAATGTGGGCTGAATCTCGAGGCGTCAAATCCTAACAATCTCCATCTCGACTCGATATTCGACCTCCTCCAAACTCCGAGAGCTTCTGGATCTCCTCGCCCCCATGCCCTGGGGCAATCGCCTGCTGATCATGGATGGGTAAACATGAGAGTCGAGCCAGGCTGCTCGATCCCATCTCCGTCGTATGCTGTACTTCTCCTGACCTGAGATCTGCTCGGGGCATCATCCTGCGGCAATAGGAATCTCATCTTGCGACGTCGCCTCTCGTCCTCCCGAGTCTCCTGTCTCGTGCCCGATCCGCCTCCTGGAGCTCCACCTCGCTCTGGGCTCCACCTGGCTCCAGAAGCTCCATCTCGCACTGGGCTCCCTGCCAGGTAATAATGTCCTCTGCTCCCCTTCTTTCCCTCCAGCATAATCCTATCGCCGCGTAGCACCCTCAGGATTCCTCCACCAGCTACCGTCCTGTAGCCTCTCGAATCCAGTCTGCTAAGTGAGATAAGATTCGCCTGAAATCAGATATATATCGGACCTCCCCCAATCTCCTCACTGCACCGTCATGTGTCCTCCACTGACCGTCCCAATGCCTCTGATCGTACAGCTCGATCCATCCGACAGATATACAGTGCCCTCACTGTTCTCCAGGGAGTCAAGCTGCTCCTCTCTGCAACATACATGATAGGGGCATACAGAATCTAATATCCACTGCTGGAAAAAGTAGATACCTCGTCAGATATCTCCAGGACATCTCCATCTGAATCGCTGCCGGCCGTCGCTACAGCAGCCACCGTCCGATTTTTCAGTTGAGGGCAATCTCTGCTAGATGCCCCAACTCCTCACACCGGTAACACCTGATTTTGCTCAAGTCCCTCCTGGACTTGGACCGCCCTCGTTGCGATCTCCTGTCGCTCCGTAGACCGCCTCCTGCTCTTCCAGAAACTACCAAAGCTAAGCTACCGCCACCTGAGCTCGAAGCTAGGTTCTCCCTCCTGAGAACCTCATTCTGGAGTATCGCCGCGGTGACCTCGTCCATCTTGATAGTGCTCTTCCCCACTAGAAGAGCAGTCACCAAGGACTCGTACGAAGGGGAAGCGACGCCAGCAAAACCAGCATCCTGGTCTTCTCCTCAACGTTCTCGCCAACGCTGAGGAGGTCGGTGAGGATCTTCTGGAAGTGGCTCAGATGCTCCTGTACGCTCTGTCCCTCAGTCATCCGCAGTTGGTAAAACTCCTCCAAAGGAAAAGAGTGTTGGTGAGAGACTTCGCCATGTACAACTCCTCAAGCTTCGACCACAGCACCATCGGGAAGTCTCGCTCAGCACATGGATCACCACCTCATCCGCAGATACATACGGATGGTACTCACCGCCTACATCTGTAGCCGTTTCCAATCTCGCACCTCCATGGTGGTCGGCTTCTCATCGCACAAGAGAGCATCGATCAACCCCTGTTGGATGAGCACGTCCTTCACCCTTGCTGCCACAAGGAGAAATTGCTCTTACCATCGAACTTGTTGATCTCCATCTTGATTTTCCTGTCTTCTCCATCTTCAGTCTTGCTCTCCACCACTGCAATCTGCGTCCTTGTACCGCCTTGCTCTGATACCACTTGTTGGGTGGATGTCTGGCCAAGACACCACCTCCCAAAATCTTTTCAGTACCACCGATGCAACAGGAAGAAAGAAGAAACAAAATAAAAAGAAAAACAATCAAAATACGTGGATCGCCACAAAATGGCTCACCTCTACGGGGTATGCAAACTTCACTATGAAAAAGAAATTTTACAAGAGAGACCTCACCCTCAACCTTGTACACCCAATTCTCTCTCACTAGAAGTTTCCCTCACAAAAGCTCTCTCTCTCTCTTGAAGACCCCCCCTGAACCCCTGAAGTGCTTGGCGACCGCTGTCCAGGAGCCTCTGCTCCTTCTCTCTCAACGCTCTCGCCTCTCTCTCTCCTCTCGGGTTCGTACGGGCTTTGTATGGCGCAAAAATCGATCCACCGCCTCTCTGTTCATCATAGGAGCCTTTTATAGACCTTAATCACTACTTAGATCATGATTAGGACTCCTTAATCAACCCAAATCACGTTCCAGACCATTGGATCAAGATCGGGAGCCACCCATACCGTCGGATCGCGCTCCGATCCACGGAATAGTGCGTGAACCATGAGAAACGCATGGGAAATGCCCACGCGGTCCACAGGCCCCGCCGTGGACCGGGGCAAAGGGGCCAGCAGGCAGCTGGGCCTGGGCTGGCCCGTGCGCGCGGGCCTGGGCCGCGCCTGTGCGCGGGCCTGCGCGCAACTAGGCCGCGCCTCTGGTTGGGCCGTGCGCCCGCCTGGGCCCGCGCCTGCCTGGGCCGCGTGCCCGCCTGGGTCGCGCGTCCCGCGCGCCGCTGCCGCCCACCGCCGGTCGCCGGCGGTCCTCCGCCACCTCGAATGTCGTGCCGATTTCAAAAGCTCGTATCTCCTCCATTCGAGCTCCGTTTCGGGTGATATTGGTCTCGTTGGACTCCGTTTTTTGCCGCGAACCTCGCTGTGGCTCAATGTGGGCTGAATCTCAGGCGTCAAATCTTAACAAATGAATTAAAAGAATGGTTCTATTCATCGCAGAGGAGATCAAATAATGAGCTATGGAGTTGTAAGAACACTTAAAAACCTTTTTCAACCCTCCTTGGTGTTATCTCACATAATTGAAGGCAAAGGTATCGATACTCAAAGCAAGGGCTTATTGACGTATCTAGAAAGCTGGCTGGACTGTAACAATGGCATATAGTTGCTCTGAAATTATGTGACACTTCAAAGTTCTGCAAGGTTTGTTTGGTTGATGTAATTACTGAAGAATTCAAGCAGAACACACACAAAGCAGCTAATGGTCCTACATGTAAACAATGTGTGAGTAAATAGCTTCAACCATCCAATGCAACCAGTTTTGTAGGGATAGACAAGCCTGTTTGAGCTGTCTTAGTACAAATAAGATGTTTAAGGGCATGTTTGGTTAGAGAAAGTATAACCCTAGAATGGGAATAGGAATGGTGACTCTAAGTCCAACCATTTAATTGAAAGGAGTCCCATTATGCTCCGGAGAGAGAAATGAAAATATCTCAATCTTCCAAAATTCAATCTTTTAGTCTCTTGATATTCAAATTTCATTCCAATTTTGACTATTTCAATCCATTCTAATTTCGATTTCAATTTTGACTTCCGTCACGAATCAAATACACCATAAGATTATCAACAGCTTATTATTTGGCTGGTATCATTAGGCCACACCTCATCGGCATTGCAGCTGGTCCTCAAAAATCTGGAGGTGGCCACCGCATCTGGAGGTGGCCACCGGCCCTGCGGTGGCCACCGATGAGCGAAACACCGTATGAGTGCAGGGAAGGTCACGTGGGATCTGGTGCAGAGAAACGCCCTCATTTTAGCTGACCCAGGTTATTGATTTCCTCGCCATTCATCGTTCCACCGAAGTGGTTTGTAGTAATTGTAACGCTTCTATTTACTCTCTTCTGTTATGAAGTGAGAACAATTTAAGCTCTTGTCAGTTCTGAAATCCGTGAGAAAGAATGAGATGGAAATGTTTTATTATTATCACATCTTTTCCTTTCCCAAGGGATAAGAAGCATTTTCATGTCAGCAATCAACCAAGAGAGTAAAAACGATATTAGCCTGCACATAATAACTCCAAACTTGTAGTCTTAAACTATGGCCATTATAGAAATTCCGGGATACGTATAAGTGGTAGGTTTATTATGCCTTATAAACACTACAATGACGTAATTGTTGTTTCAGAAATATACCAGCTTTTCTGTTCAGGTGGCTGTGCTTGGCGTGCTGTCCATTAATAGAGAGAATCATTAGATGCAGTCCCCAGGCTTGGCTCATTATTTGCCACTTGCCCCGGGCCCGGGGAAGCCTCGGTAATACGTTCTGATCGATGTAAACAGAAGAAGAAATAGTCTCATGCATGTGAGACTTGGGGGGCTCACCGACTGCAACCGGCAATTATTGCAGTTTACTATGTGTTCCCCACTCGCAATCCACGGAACTAACATGATTCCGGCATGTGATCCCAAGAAAAGTATGCATACTTGGGTCTTATTTTTGGTGTACATGCTGCTTTTGGTCCTCCTCTTTTCATGCTTCTCTTTTTTTTTTTTTTCAATTAATGTCGAGCCTAGCGCTGGTATCCTTGGCTATCATGTTGTCAGCCTTCGCTGACAAGAGAACCTACTCAGAATTCAGAAAGCAAGGAGCATCAATAATACAAAAGCAAATGAGTTTTTATCAACTCATTTCACACCAATACAGCATTTGTCCCTTGCTCTAGATGCTGTTTTCCTTCTAAGAATAGCTTCTCACTTTTAGCTCTGAAAATATTAAATCGATACCATCGTTAAATAGCTAGACATACCTTTCTTGTACCTTCTTTTGTATGGCCAAAACAATCTCATAAACGCAATAAATTGTTGTGATAGAAAAGCATTTCTGTAACTTCCACATGAGAAAAGGAAATGATACAGTAGAAACAAGAAAGGTCCTCCCTGGATGTTAAAAAAAGCCACAGGGGCATAGTGTGGAGTCTTCACCAGCTAGCGACTAGGTAAGCTTTTCTTGGACCAGAACCATTGGGCCTAGCAAACATGGAATCAGCCAGTTAAGATTGAAACGTTGAGAGGGAGTGACATGGAGAAAATTAATCTTTTAACCATTAAATCCATGTATTTACAAGAAAACTTGAATCCTATCATCTAATTACCCAGCTAATCCGGTAGGACACCTTTCTGTTTTTTCCTGAGAGGAAATCCAGTAGCACACCTTTAAAAAGAGTTATAAAAATGCTTCTGAATTACGTGGAGCACCATTTGAGCAATTAATATATCATCCTGAAGTTGGCTTACCTATTCACCGAGGCTTCTTCATGTCCAATAGAAGTGTAGATAGCGCAGGCTACCCTCGGGATTCAGATGGCTATTATTGGAGGTTGTCACAGCCCAGCCCATAGGGCTCTTGGGCCTGGCAAAATTTGGAGAGCCCAAAATAGAGCTTGACGGGAGGAGGAGGAAGACTCCTAACCGGAGTCTTCTTCCTCTCCGACCCCGATGAAATCGGATCCATGGAGTCCGGCTTAGGGTAGGATAGCTCTCCTATAAAACCCTCCTTCCCTCCCTTAAGACTCTCCACCGGTGATCTTCGAGCTTGATCTCTTGATTTCTTCCGTTGAAGTCGTGACCTCTTGTACTCATGCTCGCCGGAAATTGGAGCCGACAACGCTGTTAAAACTTGAGGTAAGCCCTTCTCCTCCTTCCTCTCTTCCTTCCCCTCCTTTCCATAGCTTCGTGCACCCTCGCCGGCCTTCAGGATCGTCGGAAAATCCATGAAAATGGTGAATCCTGTTTTGCTCTGTTTCGGTCAGATCATTTCTTCTCTTTTCCGGCCACCGGCGCCGTCGGTTGCGACATCTCATCCCTATGATAGGATCCTCATCCCTTTATCTCTCTTTCCTGAAGGTATTGGCCGCCAGTGACCGGCCAATGATCGGAAAACAAAAGAAAAAGTGGTAGTCCTCTGTTTTTCTGATCTCTTCTTGATTTCTCGCCGGCCGAACTTTGTCGCCGGCCATTCCTTGCTCCACCGCCGCCTCCACCTGCTGCCGAACCTCCGACGAAGCCGTCGCCCTCGCCGAAGCCAAGCTGGAGCCCCCTCGTCCATCCCCTGTTTCGGCCCAAGGGAAGCCGTGGGAAAAAAAAAGAAAGAAGAAGAAAGAAGGAAAAGAAAAAGAAAAAGAAAAAAAAAAGAAAAAAAAGAAGAAAGAGAAAAATAAAAATAAAAAAAAATTTAAAAAAAAGAAGAGAGAGAAATTTTCTCTCTCTCCTCTCCCTCCTTTCTCTCTCCTCTCTCTACATTCTCTCTATATTTTCTCTCTCTAAATTTTCTCTCTAGACCTTTCTCTCTCTTTATGGATTTTATCTCTCTAGTGTCTTTCTCTCTTTGATTTCATCACGAATCCTAGGATAAAATTGATATGAAAATATGATGATCTGAGATTGCTTCAAAGTTCGTGCAGTAGATTAGATTTCGATTCGATCTTTATTCGAAATTGATAACATAAATCATGGTTAATCCATATTGAGTCATCCTGATATGACCTCTGATGATCTCGACCATGATTGCCTCATTGGAAGGATACGAAGATTCTCTCCCCACTTTCTCTCTCTACTTTCTTTCTCTAAAATTTTTTCTCTCTCTTTATGAATTTTCTCTCTCTAGAAGTCTTATGGATCAGTGGAGGATCCTGATATATACACAAATCCTAATTTTAGTTAATTCTAAGAGAGGTCCTAGATTTGTGTTATTATGATTGATTATCGGATAATTTTTTTCATATATGATTTTTATATGTGATTAGGGTTATGAAGAGATGATTGTCTGCATATGATATCGAGTGGAATATTTTGTTAAAGAAATTCATAAATCAAAGAAGAACATTGATTTCTATGCTTGGATCAGTCACCGGTAAAGGTAAAATCTCTGTACATGATCATTGTTATATATGTTATTTTACCGTTTGTTTTTATCTCATTGATTTCACATCGTTGGATTTGAGATCGATGAATTTGTTATATCCGAGATACTGTTATTTATTTATGTGATTTTGAGCATGAGTATGTTATATCAATACATATGTATCAGTGATTGATGGCATGATTTTATGGGTATGACATATTTATTACACTGCAAAATTTGAATTGATTAATGAAGTCAAATATTATAATTTCATGAAAATAAAAAGAAAGAAAAATATGGTTTGGACTGGCCTTGTCATGTGGAATAGCCTGTCAGGAGTTTATGCCTGGAACAGCCCCCACAGGCTTATGTGTGAAAGAATCTGATCCGAGAAAGATCATGAATGATTTGATCCGAGAAAGATCATAGCCATTTGATCCGAAAAATATCATGAATATTTCGATCCAAGGAAGATCACATAAATCGATCCGAATAAAAGATCGTCGCATGATCCTGGTAGTCCAAAGCCAAAGACCAAAAGAAAAGGATTAAAGACGATGTGATAATAGAAGAAAATAGAAAGATAAGACATGAAACAATCGTTGAATAAAATTGTTTCACTTATTAACATATGATAATGCATCTCTTTTGATAAAATAAATAATCTATAAATATTTGCAGTATTCTGGACAGTGAACATCGACTTTTATGTGTTATTGCTTATCTTTATTTTCAGATTATATTATTATATTGGTGTGATATGGAAATTCTTACTGGACTGTAAAGCTCACACCCCTTCATCTTTCTTTTCTTCTCAGAATTACAAGATGTCCATGGTTGGCTATGGTATGGATTTGTGAGTGAGCGGATGCATAGATAGAATACCGTTGATATCTGATCAGAGGATCGAAGGAATGTTAATTGTAATTATGCAAGTTTTATGAATTATTATTGAAATTAAATATTATGGTTGATAAGATTGTAATGATTTAATTTGGCCTTGCATATTCTTTAGGGCTTGCTCTAAGGAGTGTGCAGCCATCACGTATCCGATCCGGATGTTGGGTTCGGGGTATGACAGAGATAATCTACAGGTTAGTGTAGAACTTCTCTCCACTCGTGGAAATATGAGTTGATATGAAATTACTGACATAGAGAGATATATTTTTTTAATTAATAATTTATTCTGTTCTGTATTTCTAGCTTGTTTTCATGAATTACGTATAATTCAATTGTATCATTTTTTTTAAAAATTAAGTATTCGTATTTTTCCTTGATTGAATGGCTTCTTGAAGCATTTCTTTTTTTTAATAACTGTTAATCACCTACAATTCTAGAATCAATGAATATTTTAAATTATTTAGAGTTTACGAATGAAATATTTGTTGCCCTTGAATAGTTGATGTCATGTGCTGTTGCTTTTTGCCTTTTCCCCATCTTGTCGTCAATACCTTTGCCTCCAATTCTTCTATGCATTTATATTGATAGGAAGTTATTTTCCTTTTTTTCTGTTAATTTTTAGACATTTCTAGGTTTCTCTCTAACTTTTTATCAGAATCATTACAATCTTTTTTTACCTGAACCATAAAAATAATTTTCAAATACCTATATTTAATGACTCATTCGCACAATATTCTGTATGAGAATTGATTATTCACTAATCACTATCTTTTTGAGACACTTGTTTGTGAATTTCTTTAACCTAGAGGGCAGTTAGGATGATGCAGTTGGCTTGTGAGCCGCCCCAAATCTGACCTTAACTACCAACTGACCAAAACCCACCTGCAGATCCAAGTCCTACGTAACTTCACTTTTTCTAACTCAGTCACAATATGGTTAGGTCCATACGAGAGAGGTAAGCTACTAGAGATATCAAATGGCGCACAACAAGAGCTATCTAGGAAGGAGTCCTAATGGTTATATATAGTAAGTCATGTTTTGATCATTATATTTAACCTTCTATTTAATTGACAGACACAGGTTCATGTTTCTGATGAAGAATCCTTATGTTTATCTTAATGACACATGATTGTCGTATACAGTTACATCATATGAACTACATACGTGCATGTGTACATATGAATGTGCACGCATACACAAATATACACACTCAGATGCATACACACATGCATAAAATAATACTCTAATGCATATCAGCTATTTGGTCTGGGTTGGCCAGATTCAGAGCTCTATTGCAACAATTTTTGGTTCGGTTAGTTCAAGATTTGTATGCATTTTATTTTTCCTTAAAGTACGATAGGGTAAAAAACTTTCCCAAGTCATTAACGTAGCTCAATACAACCTTGGAGTCAGGTTGGCGAACGCAAGCCACCAACTTCACCTCCCTCCAAATAAAGTATGTCCTGTTAGCATAAAATGGTGGCTTTAGTTAATTATTTTCAACCTTCATGTCAATCCCAGCCATAATTAGAGAGACGTTTTGACCTAGGGAAACTAAGAAAGTATATTCTAGAAACAAAAGTGGGACACCTCTTCTCCACACCCACGTGTCCTACGCAAGAAATAGAGTGGTTGATAGGCCGATGTTGGGCCCAGAAGATTGCAAGTTTAATGAGCCCATTCTGCAGCCCGATACACAATGCCTAGAATTTAGGCCCGAGGCCTGCCACATGATCAGTGGTGCTAACAAATGTGCCCCGCTGTTCTGCCCTCTCCAGTCTCGTGACCTAAAAATGGAATGATCACTCCACAGTGAGCGCAATAATTAGTACACGGAGTGCAAGGCAAGCAAACCAAGCACTCCACTCGCGAGATTTAATGCTTCCACCGTCCACGTGATGCGTACCTCCAAGACTCTTAGCCAAATAATGCTAATCACTTAGTTAACTAATCTAATTCCACTTTCTACAAAAAAAAAAACCTAATCTAATTCCACAGTCCATTGACCACGCACGCCATACCAATTCTCAATTCACTGTGTCTTTCCGGATAGTAGTTAATCAAACCATTAACAAGATTTGCATATTATTTAATGCCAAGAGCGGCGGGATCTGCCCCCCTCAACGGTCACCGCTTATAAAATTATAATCCTATCAACCGTGACACATTAAGAAATAGCCGAGCACCATTTTTATAAATATTAACAATATAAATATTTATTTTAATTTTATTTTAAATTTTAAAAATATAAATATATTTATTGTAGTTGATTATTTTTAAATATAAATATAATTAATAATAATGATGTAGAGATAATAAAAATTATAATAATGATAATGATAATTATTATAGCAGCAGAATTGACAGCATTTATAATCTGATAATATAGGGACAGTACTAATGGTGTTACGATAAAAATAATAAAATGATGATAATAATTATAATAAATTTAATAATAAAAATGATGGTAGAGATGAAGAGGATAACAATAATAGTATAATAATGATAGTTGGGCTGGGGTCGTAAAAGGTATGTATTTTTTATTTTCAAATATAGTTAGGATAAAAAATTTTAATTTTAAAAATGATAAAATTAATTTAAAAATAAAATATACTATTAAATATTTTTTAAAAAAATTATTTTAAAAATATAAATATAAAAATGCCACGCAGGCTAAGAAAAATCTCAGAACACAGAGTGAAGCCAGCCCATTCCCAGCTCAGCAGACAAAACTTCTCTCTCCTCTGGCTTCTCCGGAACCCCTCCGTCCTCTATTTCAATCGACATTCCGTCTTCTTCTTTGGGCCTCCCCTCTCCTTCGCAGTCCAAAGCAAAAGCAGGACTCCCACCCAAAGAAAGGAAAAAAACTAAAAGAAGAGAGGAAGAAGGAAAGGAAAGAAAGCCCCTCTCCCTCTTGAACTACTCCGTCCATCCTAATTCCCTTTTTTGCGTCTCTGGCCCATTGGTCGGGTCACTCCCTCTCAGCCACAAAATGCTTCAAAAATTCGCACTGGCATTCAAGACCAAAACCATCGAGTTCTTCGCCGACGACGAAAAGGAGGAGGACGACGAGGACAAGGCGAGCATCTCCGCCGCCATCGACCTCGACCCCGGCCCTGAAGAGATCATCACCGGCCAGCGCGTCGTCGTCCTCAAGCCCGACCCTCTCCCCCCTCCCCGCAAGCCCGACCCCGAAACCCTAATCCTCGCCCTCTTCGCCACCATCTCCTCCTTCCGCGCCGCCTACCTGCACCTCCAGACCGCCCACTCCCCCCTCCTCCCCGACGCCGTCCGCTTCGCCGACCGCGCCGCGGTCTCCCACCTCCGCCGGCTATCCGACCTCAAGGACTCCTACTTCCAAAACCCTAACCCTAGCCCCAGGCAGGTTTTCTCCTTCTCCTCCCACTTGCAGGCCCAGGTGCAGGAGAACCAGCACCTCCTCCGCACCTTCGACGCCGTCGTCAACCGCCTCCAGTCCGACATCGACCGGAAGGACGCCGAGTCCGCCGCCCTGAAGCGGAGCCTCTGGGACATCGAGGCGGCCAATTCGAAGCTTGCGAAGCGGCTCGACCGGGCCTGCGCCCCTCCCGATGGGAAAGTCGAGGCCTTGCTGTCGATTGGGGTCTTCGACTCGGTGCTCAAGGACACTTGCCGGGTCGTGCACCGGTTCACCCGGTGCCTGGTCGATCTGATGAAGAGATCCGGATGGAGTTTGGATTTGGTGGCTAACTCGATCTACCCCAATGTGGATTACGCCAAAGCAGGGCATTGTCCGTATGCAATTCTGTCCTATATTTATCTGGGGATGTTTAGAGGGTTCGATTCTGAGGGCTTCAGTCGCGAAGGGAGTGATGGAATTGGGTTGGACGGGATTGATGTTAATACTCGGAGAATGAATTCTCTTACACAATTCATCGAGCATTCAGCTGTCGATCCATTGGAGCTGATTAGTGGGAGCTCAAGTTGCGATTTTGCGAAGTTCTGTGAGAGGAAGTACCGGCAACTCATTCATCCAGGCATGGAGTCCACCCTTTGCAGGAATTCGGACCATGGGGAATCCGTATGGGGCACATTGTGGCCCTCAAGCCCTCTTTATGAGCCATTTGTGAACATGGCCAGCTCGATTTGGACACTCCACAAGTTGGCATGGGCTTATGATCCGGTGGTGGAAATCTTTCAGGTGGCAGGGGGGACTGAGTTCTCAATGGTTTACATGGAAAGCATTGTCCGAGGGGCAGTCACCATGGGCTCAGACCACGGGAAGAAGTCACGGCCAAAGGTCGGGTTTACTGTGGTTCCGGGATTTCGGGTTGGGAAGACAGTGATTCAGAGTAGGGTGTATCTGAATGGCTTGAAGGAGGTGGTACAATTCCATGTTTAACATTGTAAATGGAAAGATTAGCGATGTCCTATTGGTACAGGAGATAATAGGAAGGGTATGAAAAGATTGTATTAATAACATGAAGGATTACAGAATATAATAAAATATACATTTCAATTTTTCATTGGATTTGCTGTAAGGCTTACTTTTCTTTGTCTTATTTCGGTACATGTTCAATTAAAGGCTGTTTTGGGTGAGTTATCTTGATTTTGATCTGTGAGCTAGATGCCATATTTTGGAGTTTTGATAGGAAAAAAGGCAGTTTATTTTGCCATTTCCTTCAAGGAAATGCATTTGGTTCTAAGACCAGAGGCCTGTTTCTTGATCGTGAATATAACAGAAATATATAATAGGATTTACAAATTGGTGGTATGTGGTGGACTCTTCATTGCGAATGCTGTGAGTAGGTCTGGATCTCAGCTATTCTGTTCATTGATTTGGTTGAGCTTCTTCTCTAAATTCCAATTTTAGGTTGGATAGTGTGCTAGATCTATGACTTAGCATATAGTATTCAATTCCAAATATTGTCCTTTGTGTCTGTCAGAGTGGAATGTGAAGCATTATTATTATATTAATTATTATTATTATTATTATTATTATTATTATTATTATTGTTTTGTTTTTTTTTGTTGTTGTTGTTGTTGTTGTTGTTGTTGTTGTTATTGTTTTGTTGTTGTTGTTGTTGTTGCGGTCAATCTCCTTGTCGTCTGGTCGTCGGGAACGAGCACCTGCAAAGGAAATCCACACTGACCGGAGATGCCTCCGACGGGGACCCTTCGACGGTCAAGTCAGAGAGGAGACTAGGCAACAGTAGAGAGGAATCAGGGGACTCAGTGGTGGAGAGAGCGAGAGAGAGAAAGAGAGAGAAAGGACCTCCCCTCAAGCTGCTGCCTTACCTCATTTTATAGTAGGAGGTGGTATGGTCCCGCCGTCGGTAATGTAGACAACTGAAGAGTTGTCAAATAGTCGGGGGTTGTCACATCGTTGACGAGCTGACAGGTCTTAGGAATTAATTCGCGTCCTTGGCAGGACAGCGTCCTAGGTTCCTGGCAGGACAACGCCCCCTGGCGATTGCACGGCATGTCCTTGACAGGACTGCAGCCCATGCTGCTCGTTCGGCGTCCAGAAGGGCCTGTAGAGGTCGGACGTCGGTTGTCCAAACCGACAGGGAGTCGGTGATGTCCCACCCGACAAGGAGTCGGTGATGCGAGATCAGCTTTCAGGCGATCGAGGCAGTGTTGGCCTGTTAGGCCGACGCGTTCCGACCAGGCATGATCGGTAGTTACCGTTGGTGTTGCCTGTCGTCAGATGGGCAAAGTCGATCGGTCCATCCTCGAGGATGGGTCGGCATCGGGACCCGTCGGTGAGTCGGCGTCGAGGATGGGTCGGCATCGTGACCCGTTGGTGAGTCGGCATCAGGGTCGGTCGGTATATCCCAACAGTTGCCCCCCCACTCCTGAGCCTGATGTCACGTCGGCCCGCGTTTCCACGTAGGTGGGGCATCGGACGAAAGGAGTGGATTCTTCATTGTGTCATGCCTTGATTCTGCTGATCTCACCAGCGGACGACCTGGACAAATCGGTGTCAGACGACCTGACGTTCGATGAATCGATGTCAGACGATTCGGTGTCAGGCGATCTAGTGTCGGACGATCCGGTGTCAGACGATTCAGTGTTGGACGATCTGGTGTCAGACGATCCGATGTCAGATGACTCAGTGTCGGACGATCTGATGTCAGACGATCCGATGTCAGACGATCCGGTGTCAGACGACTCAGTGTCGGACGATCTGGTGTCAGACGATCCGGTGTCAGACGACTCAGTGTCGGATGATCTGGTGTCAGATGATCCGATGTCAGACGCCTTCTGGGGAACGCAAATCGCCACCTGGCGCTCCCTTGGGAGCGCGGACCACCGTCAGGCGTCCCATCGGGAACGTGGATCGCCGTCAGCGAATTAATTCTGAGGCACGATTTTTCTGCCACGTGTCGGAAAGTCGTTGGGCCGGAGTCGTTCGTGCAAATGAAGGCGACGTGGCCCGATCTGGGATGGGTGCGCCGAACCGTCGGGCTGGAGGAGGGCCCGGGTGCTGCCACATGTCATCATCCGAGAGGTTCTCATCGGCGCGCCCTCATCCCGGCCGTCGAGGGGCCCTATATATATGAGGTTACTTGTTTCCAAAATCTCACTTTTCACGATTTTGCTGCAGAGACTCTGCCCGAGCGGTCCCCCCTCCGTCCCAGGTAGCTGCTTCTGCCTTCATTCTTTGGAAGGTCCATCCGAGACTTGTGTTTCCTTTCGCCTTGTTCTTGCTTCTTTTGAAATCTTTTCTCCTTCTTCTTCTCTGTCTTTTCCTTCTTCTTGGTTCTGGCATCATGGCCAGGACTTCTTCTTCGGGAAGCTCAGTCGGGGAATCTGATCGATGATCTTCGGTCAACCCCGGAAGTAGAGGCCTCCTCACTTTCGGGGCCGAATGTCGATCGGCTTCGGGATCAGTACTGTATCCCGGAGCAGTTCCGACTTTTCGCCCCTGGGGCTGGGGGACGGGTCAACAACCCACCCGCGGGCCAGGTGGCTCTATATGTCGAGGACCTCCAGGCTGGTCTTCGGCTCTCGATTCCGGAGTTTGTTCGAAATCTTCTAGATTATTACGGACTTTGTCCGGCGCAACTGGCGCCGAACTCAGTTCGGTTAATAATCAGCTTCGCCCTATTGTGTCAGCTTTTGCCGACCAACCCTCGAATCTCTCTCTTCCGGGCATTCTTCGTCCTTCGACCCCACCCTAAAGCCGAGGGTGGTGGCTCTTCAATCTCCGGAAGGGCCTTTCTTTCATCACTGATCTTCCATCGTCCATTCATGGGTGGAAGAATCAGTTCTTCTTTATTTCCTCCTCTTCTCCTTGTGGTTTTCCTTCCTGCTGGGGTGAGCCTCGGACTGAGGCGAACGAGAACAGCCGAGTGGAGGCGGACGACCGGAAGGATTTCTACCGACTCAAAGACATGTCGGTACCGAAGCAGAGGGAGCTTGTTACCGAACAAGCCCTCTATGACGCTGGCCTGAGCCTGGTCCCCCGTCTAGGTACTGCTCGATCCATCGTTGTCTTTTCACTTCGTGTTTGTCCCCGAACATGTACTGATTCTCTCATTGAATATTGCAAGTACGCCATCGAGGATGAGGCCGACTGACATCAAGATCAGACAATATGCGGCGAGGAAGAGATCGGCGTCCGGGGTCGGGCCCTCACGACCGCCGAAGAGGCCCTCTACAATAGCGCCGACTACCACCGCGTCGGTGGCCGATCAGTCAGAGCCAGTCATCGCGCTTTCGGCTCCGACGGCACCACCAGAGGAGCAGCCGGTGGAGGGAATGGCCGAAGGAGCGTCGGCGGTTTTGCCGATGGAGGAGGCGCAGGATGTCGTTCGGGAACCCGAACGTCCTCCGTCGGCTCTCGCTGCTGCCTCGGGGGGTGCTCAATCAAGCTCGAGCATCCCTTCCTTCCCCGATCTATGGGCCTGGGCGGCCGATCGAGGGAAGGCCCTGATGGCCCCCGCAGGTGACTCAAGGTCGGGGGGTCGCGCCACGTCGTCGGGCACCTGGGTCCCGAGGGAGCATCAGCCCTGGCCGACCATAACTTGACCAGGAGATTATGTCAAGGGACCCTCCTTCCAGCCGACGTGGAGGTTCTGAAGGATCGACAGGTGACTGAGATGCTGTCTTCCTTTTACCCGACCATGATCGGGGTAAGTTCCACCTCGCCTCCTTTCTTTATTGCTGTCTTTATTATTTTATCTTTCTGACGGTCGGTTTCTGTTTGCAGTTGATTTACACTATGTCCGAATTAGAGGCCGGATACCGAAGGTTCGGGGACGTCCGGACGATCTGAAAGGACAGGATGGTGACCGTCGAAGCTGAAAAGGCGGTACTGGTCGAGCAGTTGATGCTGTCGACCGATCGGGAGGCAAGACTCGAGGATGAGATCTCTCATCTCACGGACGCCTTGGCTGCCTCAGGGGTCGAACTTAAGTCGGCCCATGGGGAAGCCAAGCGCAAGGGTCGAACCACTCATCGACTGCGGCGCGAGCGGGATGGCGTCGCCACCGAACTCGAGGCTGAACGGGAGCAGCTCCGGGTTAGCCTGGAGAATCTCGCCAAGACCGAGGAGGACTTATCAATCGTCCAAGCCGACGCTGACATAGCGAAGGCGGAGGCAGAGTCGGCGAAGGAGTCACTTGATCGGGCGGAGGCGGAGGCGAGGTCGGTGAAGGAGTCATTGGGTCGGACGGTGGAGGACTTCGCGGCTCCGACAAATATCGGGAGGAACTGCTGGAAAGCGGCTTCATGTCGTACCGGATGGGGTATGAAGACAGTGGGGACGCAGTCCAGGCTTTGCACCCGGAGCTCGACCTCAGCGGGATCGTCCCCCCAGGACCCGAGGACCAAGCCACGGAAGAGGTGGCCGACCCATCGTCGGGAGACGCTACTGCGGTGGAGGAAACTGTCCCGGAGCAGATCACCGAAGAGGAGACGGCCCCGACCTCTGACCCAGCACCGACCAGGGTGGATGCACCGGCTGCCCTCGAGCTCCTCCCGATCGAAGAGGTCGACTCCGAAGGATGATCGGGGTCTTGTTACTTTTTTGTTTCGCTTTATGTACTTGTAATCGGGCTTCGGCCCAATTTTGTAGACTTAATGAAATTAAGCATTTTTAGCTTCTTCCCTTCGCATGTTAAGATGCGCTCTGACTTAGAGTCGTAGAGTCATCATACCTTATTAGGTCACTTGGTAACATCCCAAGTCGTTAGCCGAGGTAGTCGGCAACGTGTACCATGGAAAAGGCAAGGCGAATTCCTATCACAGACCGTCCGTCCTGACTGTCGTAGTGTGCGACCGTCGGAGGCCTGAGCCGAACGTCCGTCGCCCGATCGTGAGTCAGAGGTCAAAGTCGAGCATGCGTCACCCCGACATGAGTTGGGCACGTTCGTTGAGTCAAGGTCGGCCAACCTCCGGACACATGTCCGGTGGGTCGAAAGTCGCTCGATGTGACCAGTCGAATAGCGTCCGATGCGTTCGGTCGAATGGCGTCCGACGCATTCGATCGAGAAAATGATGGCAAGTCGGGTTCCCGTTACCCAGGCTGTGGTCGGGCACACACGTCGTGGCGCGTGATAAACGGTGGCAAGTCGAATATCCTTCGATCGATCGTGATCTGGTCGGTAGGCTGCGAACGTGACCTTGGTCGCGTTGGCGCTTAGCCTTTTTTGGCTGGGGCCAAGTCAGCAAGCTAGCCGATCGCTTCGCCCGAGAGTCTGTCTGTAGAAAGAGTGTAGCTCCCGTCGTTATGGATACATCGGTCATCGTAAGTGTCCGATATGTTGTCGGCGACCGGGCCATTGATTCTCAACGAAACATTGGGCCCAAGTCGGGGCGTCGGAGCTTGTATTCCCGACGAGCGCTGAGCCACAGTCGAAGAGTCAAGGTCCCGAACTCTGAAGTTTTGAAACTGCATTTGTATTCCGGTTGAGGGGATACAGAGCTCACTGGTAGTACAACCTCAGATTGTCGGTATTCCAAGTCCGGGGGATGGCCATTCCTTCTAGGGTCTCCAGCAAGTAAGCTCTCGGCTCGTAGGTGTCGGCTATCTTGTAGGGTCCTTCCCAGTTCGGGGACAACTTCCCCCGGTCCAGGGCCTTCGAGACTTCCGCCTTTCTTAAGACCAAGTCTCTGGGTCGGAAAAGCTTCGGCTTAACCCTGGTGTTGTAGTATCGGGCCACCTTTTGTCGGTAGGAAGCCATACAGAGTTGTGTCTCGCATCGGAGTTCGGGCAAGAGGTCTAAGTCGGCTCTCCGACACTCGAAGTTGTCCGACATACGATACTGCTCGACCCTGATCGATGGTAACCCGATCTCCAGCGGGATCATTGCTTCCGTTCCATAGACTAAGTTGAAGGGAGATTCTCCAGTTGGGACACGGGACATCGTCCGGTAGGCCCATAGGACGGAGTTCAATTCTTCGACCCATAGGCTTTTGGCTTCATTTAGTCAGATCTTTAGTCCGTGTAGAATGGTCCGATTGGTCACCTCGACCTCATCGTTGGACTGTGGATGTCCGATCGAGATTAGTCGGTGTGTGATATGAAACCTCGCATAGAAGTCTCTGAAGTCCTGGTTGTCGAACTGTCATCCGTTGTCGGTAATGATGGTGTTTGGCAATCCGAACCTGAAGATGATGGACTTCTGAACGAAGTCTTCCATCTTCTGCTCAGTGATTTGCGCCAAAGGTTCGGCTTCCACCCACTTAGTGAAGTAGTCGATCGTGATGACTATGAACTTCCGTTGACCGGACGCCGGAGGAAAATGTCTGAGTATGTCGATTCCCCACTGGACGAAGGGCCACGGGGCGATGACGGGAGTGAGCTGGCTGGCGGGTCGGTGTTGTATGTTGGCATACCTTTGGCACGGTTCATACCTCCGGACCAACTCAGCCCGTCATTCTTCATGGTGGGCCAGTAGTAACCCTGTCGCAGGACTTTGTAAGCCAAAGATTTGCCCCCCAAGTGATTACCGCAGATCTCTTCATGTACTTCTCTGAGGGCATAGTCTGCGTCGGTCGGCCCCAGGTGCTTCAGCAAGGGAAGAGAGAATGACCTTTTGTATAGTCGGCCGTCCACCATCACATATTGGGAAGCCACCCACCGGAGCCGTTTGGCTTCCGCGGGGTCTTCGGGGCTAGTTCCGTCGGTTAGGTACTGAGCGATTGGATCCATCCAGTTCGGCTCTGTCGCAATTATAGCACCTCATCGATCTTATCGATGCTCGGTTGTTCAAGACTTTCTATGAATGTCCGGACCAAGGTGCCGTAGTCGGATGTCGCGAGCCTGGAGAGTGCGTCAGCCCGAGCATTTTCGGTCCTGGGGATGTGGAAGATCTTGAAGTACTTGAAGGGTGCTATGAGATCTTTTACTTTTTGGTGATACTTGGCCATGGTCGGATCCCGTGCTTCGAACTCGCCTTTGACCTGTCCAACGATCAGTTGAGAGTCGGAGAAGACTTTGAGACGGTCGACCCCGAGCTCCAGTGCCAACCCCAAGCCCGCGACGAGTGCCTCATATTCGGCTTGATTGTTGGAGGCCTTGAAGTCGAATCAGAGGGCGTGCTCGGTAACCACTCCCTCGAGTTGGTGAGCAGGTACCTGACTCCGCTCCCTCGAGCATTGGAGGCTCCGTCGATGTGCAACACCCAGGTTGAATTGGGGTCACATTCGGAGGTCCCAACCTCTTCGGAGCTCCCCTCTCCCGTCGCTCGGTCGGTCATCGGGCATTCCGCGACAAAGTCGGCCAGAACCTGGGCTTTTAGAGCAGATCACGGCCGGTATTGAATGTGAACTCGCTTAGTCTCACAGCCCACTTCGCCAGCCGTCCTGATGTGTCAGGGCGGTGCAGGATTGCTCTTTGGGGTTGGTCGGTGAGGACCACGATAGCGTGCTTCTGGAAGTATGGACGGAGCCACTGTGCTGAAATGACCAGAGCAAATATCATTTTCTCTACCTTCGAGTACCAAGTCTCGGCTTCGTGAAGCACTTAGCTGACGTAATATATCGATTGGTGAACTCGGTTCTCGTTCTCTCGGACGAGCACCGAGCTAACTGCCTCTGGGGAGGTAACCAAGTAAAGATACAGTACCTCCCCGACCTCCGGCCTCACAAGTAGGGACGAAGAAGTCAGATATTTCTTCAATTCCTCGAAGGCCTGTCGGCACTCGTCCGGCCAAGGGAAATACTTTGCCTGTCTCAGGGTTTTGAAGAACGGGAGGCATCTCTCAACCGACCGAGAAATGAATCGACTAAGCGCGATGATCCTTCTGTTGAGTCGCTGCACCTCTTTTTTGGTGTTCGGATGTCGCATGTCGATGATTGCTTTGATCTTCTCGGGGTTGGCCTCGATTCCTTGTTGCGAAACGAGGAATCTGAGGATCTTCCCCGAGATCACTCGAAGGCGCACTTAGTCGGATTCAGCTTCATCCGTATCATCGTAGAGTGCGAAAGGTTTCCTCAAGATCTTGCACGTGATCCGAAGTTTGCGCACTCTTCACTAGCATGTCGTCCACGTACACCTCCATGTTGTGTCCGATTTGGTCTTTGAAGACCTTGTTGATAAGTCGCTGGTAAGTAGCCCCGACGTTCTTCAGACCGAAGGGCATTACTTTGTAACAGTAAAGGCCCTTGGCGGTCACGAAAGTCGTATGCTCCTCGTTCTCGGGCGCCATCCAGATCTGGTTGTACCCGATGAAGGCATCCATGAAGCTGAGCAGTCGATAACCGGACGTCGCATCCACCAGTTGGTCGATCTTTGAAAGTGGGAAGCTGTCCTTCGGACAGACCCGATTCAAGTCAGTGTAGTCAATGCAGATCCTCCACTTCCATTGGCTTTCTTCACCATAACGACATTGGCGAGCCATTCGGGATAGGTAGTTTCTCTAATGAAGCCCGCCTCGAGTAGCTTATCCACTTCCTCGTCAATGGCCTTCTGTCTTTCAGGAGCAAAAGACCGCTTCTTCTGCCTCACCGGCCTCATTGCTAGGTCGATATTGAGTCAGTGTGTCATCGTCTCCGGGGGGATGCCCGACATATCCGCTGCCGACCAAGCGAATACATCGGCATTGGCCTTCAGCAGTTCCGCTAACTGCTATCGCTCAGGGTCGGGTAATTGAGACCCGACCCAGACCACTCGTTCGGGATTCTCCGTTATCAAGATGGGAACAAGTTGCTCGGTCGGTTCCCACAGACGGCGCCAATGGTGGAGATCTACTGCCCACCAGTACGGAACCATCTCCTCCATCCAATCGTGAAGTATTGTTCGCTTTGAGCAGAATCTGAAAGCATCGTCGGGCGAGTTGTTGATCCCCGTGCATCTCTCCGACTCCATTTTTGGTCGGGAACCAAACCAGCAGATGATACGTCGAGACTATCGCCCTGAGGGTGTTTAGTCCGGATCTTCCAAGTATGGCATTATAGGCCGAAGATACTCGGACGACCGTAAAGGTCAAGTGGGCTGTGCTCTGTCGTGGTTCGGTTCCAGCCGTCACGGGCAAAGTAACTTCCCCTTCCACCGTGATAGCATCTCCAGCGAAGCCTATCAGGGGCGTAGAGACTCTCTTGAGCCGATCGGCCGACAGTCGCATCCGGGAGAAAGTCGAGTAAAACAAAACGTTCGTTGAACTTTCATTATCTACAAAGATTCTTTTTACATCATAATTTGCTATTGTTGCCGAGACAACAACAGCGTCGTCATGGAGAGTTTGGATACCCCGAACATCTTCATCTGTAAAAGTAATTACATCATCTGGGCGCAGCTTCTTCGTCGGCTCCCCTCCAGCAGTCGTCCCCGGGCCCAGTCGTTTGGAGATCATATTGATGACCTCGACCGTAGGCTGGTTAGTCGTTGCTTCTTCAGTCGGCTGGGGTCGTCGGTCGGTGACGGGCCAAGTTGGCGGGTTTCTCCGAAATTTGTCGAGATATCCCCGGCGTATGAGAGCTTCGATCTCATCATTGAGTTGGCTGCACTGCTCGGTATTGTGGCCGTGGCCCCGATGGAATCGGCAGTACTTTCGCCTGTCGAGGTCCTTTGCCTTCAAAGGCGGGGGCCGTCACAGATATTCCTCCCCTTCGATTTCCATCAAAATCTACGCACGAGGAGCAGAGAGAGGGGTATAGGAATCATACCGGAGGTGCATCGGCCTCAGACTCCACCGTCGAGGTGATCTGGGGCTCCGTCGCGGGGGCGAGACCCGTCTGTCGGTCGGGGGCCTGCTAGGCTCGGCAGGGGTCCGACCCTTCCTTCGCTTCTCCTTCGGACCCTTGGACTCGGTCAGGCGCCGGTCGGAAGCTCCTTCGTCTGCGTGCATATATTTGTACGCGCGCTCCAGCAGTCCGGCGTACGTTCGGGGGAGGGTTATGTCCAGGAAGTATGTGAATCGGGATGCCCTCAGCCCCCGCTCTATGGCCGAGATAGCCATATCCTCGTTGAGATCTCGAACCTCCAGCGTGGCCGTGTTAAATCGCGCCACGAAGTGTCAGAACGTCTCGTTTTCTCCCTGTTTGAGGGAGAAAAGGCTATCCGAGGTTCGTGGTGGCTTCCGACTGATGCTGAAGTGGGCCACGAAGGAGTGCTCGAGCTGTCCAAAGGAGTGGATACTTCCTGGGCGAAGGCCGGAGTACCAGCCCGAGCGGCTTCGCGAAGCGTGACGGGGAAGCCGATGCAGAGGAGGGCATCGGTTGCCCCTTGGATTGTCATGAGAGCCTTATAGCTCTCCAGGTGGTCGACAGGGTCAGTAGAGCCATCGTAAGGCTCCAGGTGTGGCATCTTGAACCGACCGGAGATCGGTTCGTCGAGGATGAGTCGGGAGAGAGGTTGGGCGGTCTGAAAGTCGACGTCGTTCGAGGACTTCTGTTCGTCCACCTGTAGCTGGGCAAGCCGACGGTCGATTTCTTCAAACCTATGTTCGTAGTCGTCGGTCGGTGCTGAGAGACTCCGAGGGTGGAGTCTTCTGATGAATCCGATAGGGAGGCGGACGGTGTTCGCGGCGCTTCTCCTTCCTTGCTCGTTCCAGCTGGGAAGGGAACGGTCGTCGAGACCGGCGGGCATCATGTCGTAGCCGCCTCTCTTCCTCTCAGTGGGAGTGCTACGACAGCTGCTCCCGAGGAGGAGACGGAGACCGACACGGACGTCGGCGGCTGCTCCTGGAGGGCATTGGATGCGCCGCCGATTGCTCCGCCGGCGAGCGCGGCAACCGGGTGGGTTGAAGGCTTTTGACCGCGTCCGTCAACACGGTCATCTGCCGTACGATCGCTGCGATCTGCGTCTCCGTAGTCACCGCGGGATGGGGAGAGCTAGGCTCTATGGCGGGGAGTGGTGGAGAAGCCTCTCCCCGATGGGAAGATCGTCTCGCCGATTCGGTGGCTCTCGACCGCTGAGCCCTGGTCCTTGTCATCTCGGAAAGGTTCTTCGAACTCTGTGGAGGTCGTGTGCCAGCCGCCCCCCTTCCTGGCGCGCCAAACCTGTTGCGGCCAATCTCCTCGTCGCCTGGTCGCCGGGAACGAGCACCTGCAAAGGAAAGTCCACACTGACCGGAGATGCCTCCAGTGGGGACCCTCCGACGGTCAAGTCAGAGAGGAGACTAGGCAACAGTAGAGTGGAATCAGGGGACTCAGCGGTGGAGAGAGCGAGAGAGAGAGAAAAAGGACCTCCCCTCAAGCTGCTGCCTTACCTCGTTTTATAGTAGGAGGTGGTATGGTCCCGCCGTCGGTGATGTAGACAACTGAAGAGTTGTCAAATCGCCGGGGGTTGTTACGTCGTTGACGAGCTGACAGGTCCTAGGAATTAATTCGCGTCCTTGGCAGGACAGCGCCCCAGGTTCCTGGCAGGACAACGCCCCCTAGCGGTTGCACGGCATGTCCTTGACAGGACTGCAGCCCATGCCGCTCGTTCGGCGTCCAGAAGGGCCTGTAGAGGTCGGACGTCGGTTGTCCAAACCGACAGGGAGTCGGTGATGCGAGATGGGCTTTTAGGCGATCGGAGGCAGTGTTGGCCTGTTAGGCCGACGCGTTCCGGCCGGGTATGATCGGTAGTTACCGTTGGTGTTCTCCGTCATCAGACGGGCAAAGTCGGTCGGTCCATCCTCTAGGATGGGTCGGCATCGGGATCCGTCGGTGAGTCGGCGTCGAGGATGGATCGGCATCGTGATCCGTCGGTGAGTCGGCATCAGGATCGATCGGTATATCCCAATAATAATAATAATAATAATAATAATAATAATAATAATAATAATTATTATTATTATTATTATTATTATTATTATTATTATGATTTAACAGATGCTGCGTTGGGCCTGAGTCACTGTTGCTTATTTATTATTTTCAAGGCATATATCTAGCTTGCAGCCAGTTTTGGCACATCATTTAGTTTTTCATCGTGCCCTTTTTGATTAGATGTAGAGCTGCATCCCGATGATGATCTTTAGTAAATGCTGTTGTTTATGATTACTGAAGTAGACCTTCAAGGCTTCAGCTTCAGCCATCATCATATTGAAAATAGTCTCTGCATCTTCAGCTTGCTGTAGTTTCTAGTGAAAATTTACATGCAAGCTTGTCAGAAAGATTTATGCTAGGCCACTTTCCTGTTATTTTGCTAAAGTGAGGTCAATGGTAGTGCAACCCTGCTTCTGTAACTTCTTCACAGTGGACTGTTGCTTTTTTTTTTTTTTTTCAAAAAAAAAAATCAATCATGGTTATCCAAATCCAAATATCTCTGTGCTTAGCCATGGTGGTTATTGAATTGATACTGGCTTACATTTAGGTATCATGTTTTCATTTACCAACCTGCTAAATCTATTTCTAATGCTATTAGACTTCTTGTGTATACTTATCAGGCCATTCTCTATAATCTGAAGTGTATTTGGTTACCAGAGCTAGTCACATCTGGATATCAACTGGCTTACTCTGCCTTTACTAAATATATTGATGCCTACATATGGAGCAGGTATGTTCTTTGCCTATTCATTAGTTCATCTGTTGAGATTCCAGTTTTTGCAGTAGCCAGCATGATGCATGATGTGACTGCGAGAAGGTTTGCCCATTTTGGTTCAAAAAAAAAAAAAAGGTGGTGAAATGAGAAGTTTTGCTTTTGACGTTTGTACATAGATTGCTAGATCCCTTTCCTGACATTGGTCACTAATATCTGGAATTTTTCAATGCTTCTTTCTCTAGGATGAAAAAGAATACACCAGTAAGGTTATCCGCTTCTCTCCGTTCCTATAACTGGTCAAGCTGTAGGACACCAACTTTAGGGTTAGGACTTTTTTGTTATTCATACCTAACTGTAAGAATACAGATTTTACATTTTATTTTTTCAGCCATTAAGGAAAGCAAAGTTACAAATATATACTTATCTGCATGAATAAGCGCATACATTCATATACCCCACAAATGGAGATTCATGACATCTTTTATGCGGCACATTAGCTGACTTAAACTATTTTTTAACCATTCAAAATTATTGATGTACGGTATCCTTTTGGCGTGGTCTCCACCAATACCTAGACAAATTAGTTAAAGCTAGCTCTCTGGTCACCAATATTTTAGAAGCTGTTAATCTCTTCAAGGGATCTATTTTTTTCATGGTTATACTTCAATGACGAATGATGTATCTGCATATTAGAAAAGCTTTCTAGCCACCTTGTATTTTTAATAATATGTAGTTTGAATACCCTTTTTATCTTATTCTCTTGCTCTTTTTACAAATGATACAAGGCCATAAGTTATATACAAGTTTTTCTTACTTGGCAAGAGCCCGTTTAAGATCTCTGTTTCAACCATTGCCTGATTATATGATTTACTTGGAGATGGTTACTGTATGACAAAGCAATCCACTAATCATAAACCTTGATGCACATCACTATCCTTTGACTCACTTATATGCTGGTTTTATGATTGTAAACTTTACATGATTCATTACTCCGCATTTTCTTTTTAGTTTGAGAGGCCCAAAGGCTTACATGCATGTTCACCATTAAGATTCATGTTAATGAATCTCCTGTAGAATTATCAGGTAGCACAGCTAGCAGATTTTGGTGCTTTCCTTCTGAAGAAAGCTTATATTCAACCTTTACCTTGCCAATTCTGCTGTTCGGTGATCTTCACCTCCCTTAGCACTTCAAAACCTCTGTAAAGAGAGGTGAAGTCATCTACTGGTGTACCTACCAATCTGAATCATGAGAGTGCTTGAGACACGGTATTCAAGGGACCTCATCCCTGTGCATTTATGACTCCATCATGGCCGAGCATGCTGCATGAGATAAATTTAAGTCCTATGATCTTGACAATAAGACCCAAACCTAGAATAATCAGCATAATAAATGGAATCAGAGGACATATCTAATATAGTAGAAATGAAACTCTTCCTCATCTGAATCAACTGAACTGACATAGCTAATCATCAATAGATTGCCGTATGGAAGTCTGAATAGAGGCAGGTGGTTGCAATGGACACATCAAAGATTATCCTACAAATCTAGCTTCACATGGCTACTTTGATGTCAGTCTTGGTATGTAGTTCCCCGGCCTCCAAAATGGGAAGACTTGGTTTAAGTTAGCAAAATCGACTGTGCAAGCCATAATATACTGGACACGAGAATCAGTCATTGCTGTGGGGATCACTAGGTCAGGCCTCGGTATTGCACGCACCACACCAGGTGCAATTGGACCGCGCAAATCCCACGGTGGATAACATGCCACGCAACCCCTTGTATTTCACCGATTCCCGATTGCATGCTCTCCACCATGCATATGCTCCGGGATTTGCCCTGGTTCACTTGCACCTGGTGCATGCAATAAGTTCTCTTAGGTCAGGGCATGCACTGCCAAATAGATCCTTCAGGCCCCACAATTTTCAGCAGGCTTGGGCGTAAGGCCAGCCCCACAAGGCCCGGTTGGCCTGTTTTTATCAGTTTAGCTGGGCCTTGTTTTGTCGGCGAGCCTATGCTTGCCCAAGGTTAGAGTTCCCTTTGAATTTTATGATTAAAAACATTTCAGCTGCCAGTTTTGTTAATCTGGGCTTTGTTTCATTTCTATATTCTTAGTTCTAAGATAGAAATAACCAAGCTACTAGCAAATAGATATTATCCAAGATATAAAGTAATTGGGTATTGGCACATGGTGAAAAGTAATTGGCACTTTTAGCATTTCTTAGCTTGCTTCCTCCAGGTCTATTCCAATGACCTTTGCTTAATAAATACTAAGAGACGAGCTATTTTGTGTACGCCCAAAAGGCCATATGATCATCTCGTTCGATACAGTGTTGGTGTGTATTTTGCGCACTTTCTGCTACAGCTTTACTGTTTATCACGCGTGGAAAGTGGCCCAAAGTGAAGCACATAAATTTCATCCGTGCTTTTAAATGTCATTGTATTACTCCATCACAGTTCAAGAAAGAAGACTGTGGATTCATCCCTATATATTATTTCCAATTCGCGCATATAGCATGCAGCATCCCTCTTCAATTGCAGTACATAGTATATTGGTTGCTTTATATAGACTTTTTCATTATCGTATATTATATTCTAATCATATGATGAAGTTAAACCAAAATCAAATGGCATAGTTTAAGTTTTGCTGCAGAAACAAAAAGTCCTTGGGGAAGCATGATCTGCATGGCAGATCTTGAGATTTACTCTTGGCATATATTTGTAAGTTAAAGATTTTAGACAGGCTTGCATGGAAATGATCATCTTTTAAGAACCAATCTCAAATTCCGCGGTGCATTGTCGCCTGCTCCTTTCGGAACCCTGTTTCCACCAGCCAGCGAACCTGAACTGCGCCAAAACTAAATACCATCGTCTTAAATTGTTTCTGTATTAGAATCTTCAAAGAACGAGTCAAGATGTTAACATTGGTGCTATAAACTTTTTTGGCGTCCCTCCAATGCTTGGAGTAGCGGAACAAATATTTAGTGCCAGGGTGAGGTAATTGGATAACTGGAGAAACCACCGAAGGGAAAATAAACGAATCCTGGAATCTTGCAGATCATACAATCCCCAAAACTGAGAATCCTCGATTCCTATTGTGAGGTGATTTCCAGTATGGATCCCACGGGCCAAAGTTGCTGGTCATGAAACTTCTCTCTGCTCGGTGCTCCATTCCTTGCCATTCTATCAGTCAGCAGCATATATGGTGAATTTGTCGCATAATTTACCTGGATATCCAAACAGGCTCTTAGTGAACTATTTGTAAAATTGAAGCTTGCTGCAAGGAGTTGAATTTTTGGGTTGTGACTTGCAGGCTTCGACTTGATGAGTAGGCATGGAGAGAGTATAGGGTGTTGGTCCCATAGGACCTACGCTTCTACCTCATCAAGCACAAAGTCTTACATGAAACTTTATGTAAAGACAATTATAGAAGTTCTCGGATTATTATCGGGGCCAATTTGCCACTAGCTACTTTCTTTTTGCACTCTTTTACCACCGCAGTCAATTGGCTATCTTGAGAAAATATTGCAAGAACTCCAAGAAATGTTAAATTCAAGTGGCAATTGTGATTGAACATCAAGCTGATGTGGCAATCATTTGGCTACTCTATATGACAGTTTACTGAGCAATGCTCGCTGAAAAAGTTTTCTTCCCTCAATTGTTATATTACTTTGTTGGGTGTATGTCTGGCCAGGACACCATCTTCCAAGATCTTTTCAGTACCACGCGATGCAGCAGAAAGAAAAAAGAAACAAAACAAAAGAAAAAACAATCAAAATACGTAGATCAGCCACAAAAGGGCTCGTCTCTACGGGGCATGCAAACTTCACTATGAAAAAGAAATTTTACAAGAGGAGACCTCACCCTCAACCCTTGTACACCCAATTCTCTCTCACTAGAAGTTCCCCTCACAAAAGCTCTCTCTCTCTTGAAGACCCCCTAGCCCCTGAAGTGTCTGGCGACCGCTGTCCAAGAGCCTCCTGCTCCTTCTCTCTCAGCGCTCTCACCTCTCTCTCTCCTCTCGGGTTCGTACGGCATAAAAAATTGATCCACTCCTTCTCTGTTCGTCACAGGGCTTTTATAAACCTTAATCACGATTTAGATCATGATTAGGACTCCTTAATCAACCCAAATCACATCCCAGACCGTCGGATCAAGATCGGAAGCCACCTGGGCCCTCCGATCGCGCTCCGGTCCATGGAATAGTGCCGTGGACCGCGAGAAACGCGTGGGAAATGCCCACGCGGTCCACAGGCCGGCCGTGGACCGCCCGGTCCACGGTGGACCGGGGCAAAGGGGCCAGCAGGCCGCTGGGCCTGGGCCGGCCCGCGCGCGTGCCCGGCTAGACCGCGCGCCCACCTGGGCCGCGCCTGCGCGCGGACTGGGTCGTGCGCCCGGCTGGACCGCGCGCCCGGCTGGGCCCCGCGCCCGCCTGGGCCGTGGGCCTAGGTCGCGCGTCCCGCGCGCCGCCGCCTGCGGCCGTGCCGCTGCCGGTCGCCGGCGGTCCTCTGCCGCCTCGAATGTCGTGCCAACTTCAAAAGCTCGTATCTCCTCCATCCGAGCTCCGTTTTGGGTGATCTTGATCTCGTTGGACTTCATTTTTTACCGCGAACCTCGCTGTGGGCTCAATGTGGGCTGAATCTCGAGGCGTCAAATCCTAATAATCTCCATCTCGACTCGATATTCGGCCTCCTCCAAACTCCGAGAGCTTCTGGATCTCCTCGCCCTCATGCCCTGGGGCAATCACCTGCTGATCATGGATGGGAAAATATGGGAGTCGAGCCAGGCTGCTCGATCCCATCTCTGTCGTATGCTGTGCTCCTCCTGACCTGAGATCTGCTCGGGGCATCATCTTGCGGCAATAGGAATCTCACCTTGCGACGTCGCCTCTCGTCCTCCCGAGTCTCCTGTCTCGTGCCCGATCCGCCTCCTGGAGCTCCACCTCGCTCTGGGCTCCGCCTGGCTCCCGAAGCTCCACCTCGCACTGGGCTCCCTGCCAGGTAATAATGTCCTCTGCTCCCCTTCTTCCCCTCCAGCACAATCCTATCGCCGCGTAGCACCCTCAGGATTCCTCCACCAGCTACCGTTCTATAGCCTGTCGAATCCAGTCTGCTAAGTGAGATAAGATTCTGCCTGAAATCGGGTATGTATCGGACCTCCCCCAATCTCCTCACTGCACCGTCATGTGTCCTCCAGCTGACCGTCCCAATGCCTCTGATCGCACAGTTCGATCCATCCGGCAGATATA